>NC_056522.1:350296351-350337324 GCF_019175285.1 Sceloporus undulatus | reverse complement strand
ATAGAATTTCTTGTTTCACTAGACAGAGGTTTGCCAGAGTCTGAGCCTGTTTGCTTTGTAATCATATTAAAAGAGCTTTTTGTTTTTCAAGATTTTGGCAATGGCTTGGATAAAGCTGACAGCTAAGGTAAGTGAGGTGTATGCCTTCAAATCATTTCTGAGTTATGGTGACACTAAGGTGAAACTATCGTGGGGTTTTCTTGTTAAGATTTGTCCAGAGGAGGTTTGCCATTTCCTTCCCCTGAGGCTGAGCGTGTGTGACTTGCCCAAGGTCAGCCAGTGGGCTTCATGGCTGGAATCAAAACCTGGTCTCCAGAGGCCTAGTTCCACACTCGAAGCACTATGCCACTGGCCTATTACAGTCTCTGTGTGAGATCTCAAATCTACATAGGTTTGTACTTTCATTTATATGTATTGTTGCTCAGGTATCTAAGGAGATTTCTCTTTCTCCATTCATCTATTCACAGAAACCTCCTGGTCCATAGAAATACCCTGCATGTCTTCTGAGCTTCCAGGATTAAAACCTTGTTGTGAACAAACGTGAGCTGCATCCCCAGATTTCAGCACCATGGAGAGTGCAGCCCCAGTCGCTGATCGCTCACGTTATCATGAGACTGGAAAAGGGAAACAATGCTATTTACTCCAGGTTTAAGTAATACATGGAAGGCTATGATTGTATCTGCTTAGGTGGCCATCTGTTTTAATGGCCAGAGCAGGATAGGCAAAATGTAAAGCTGGCTAGGTTTGGTGTGAAACACACTACAGAAATAATCCAATTTGAGACTGCTTTAACTGCCCTGGCTCAGTGCTAGGAAATCCTGGGATCTGTAGCTTTGTGAGACATTTGGCCTTCTCTCTGTCAGAGAGCTCTGGTGCCACAATAAACTACAATTCCCAGGATTCCCTAATAGCAGTGAGCTGGGGCAGTTAAAGCGGTCTCAAACTGGGTTATTTCTGCAGTGTCTTTTGGACCGCTGTCTCTGATGTCCTCCAAGATCTGTTACAGGTTGGCCAATAAAGGTATCACTGATGGATTTCTGTTTGTATTTGTTAAAACGGCCAACACAGCTACCCCTGGATGTTATTTATTTATTTATATTCTTAAAATATGTAATAAATCACATTAATTATCCATTCTTCACTACCTTATCTAAATCTTATTCATATCAAACCATTTAATATTAACTAAACCGGTCATTTTTTAAAAAAACAAACATAAAATTATTATTAATGTCTTCATTCTTCTTACTGTCTTCTTTTCATCATAAACTATTCATAATTCCACAAAGGTATAATACTATTAATTTATGACTAATTCCTTTATTTCTCCTCCATTTCCCCAAGTGCTCCCCATCACCAGAGCCTTAACATCTTCATATTAACTCTACCCTCCAAAATTGTAACTCTTCCTGTGGAGGTAAAACACCTTCCTCTTTTACTAAAACCTTTTGTACAACTGAAATACCCCCCCCCCCCCCACACACACACATCCTTCCATATTTGCAGCTTTGATTATTCGTGGATTTGATTAATACATTCTCTCTAGGAATATCTAGGTTCTCCAGTGCAACTCTATGGTCAACTTTACCTAAAAGTTGCACCGAAAGACCTAGAGATTCCTATAGAGAATACTCTACTAGGCATTTGTAGCTCCTCCAGTGCAGTTCTATGGTCAGTGTCTGTCAGGCGTTGACCACAGAGTTGCACTGGAGGACCTAGAAATTCCTAGAGAGATGTCCTCTCAGGTAAAAACAGGGTGTTTTTGTTATTTGCTTTTTTTCCATATTCACGGGGGTCTTGTGCCCCTAACCCTAGCAAATATGGAGGGACAAATGTACAAGCAAATGAAGACATTTTTATTTAAACAAGCCTTTTAAGATCTAGCAGGCTTGTTTTTTTGTTGGGGGATGATGGGGTTGGTTTTAGATTTGTATGTTTTAGATAACTGTATGTTTGAAATTTTATACTGGTCATTTAAAAAAATTATGATTTTAATTGTACGATTTTAATTTTTGTTTTAAATGTGGTTTATATGTAGGTTGTTAGCTGCGTTGGATCCCACTTTGGGAGAAAGGCGGGATCCAAATAAACAAACAAATAAATAATAATGATGCCACAGTGTTTCTGCCAAAATACAGGTAAATTTTTACCTCTTATCTTAAGAACAACAACAACAACAACAGCCCACTTGGTGTCATGAATGCATGTTATTGTGTAGAACATCCCAAATGACCCATCTGTTTATTGTCAGGGCTATGGGGCCATGTTCTAGAAGAGTTTATTCCTGGCGTTTCATCAGCATCTGTGGCTGGCGTCTTCAGAGAATGCTGGCCTGGAAGAGAGTCTTGACTGTCTGTCGTCTGACTGTTTTAATTAGTATTCTTATGGTATGGTGGGAGGGAGGGAATAATGGCATATATTTTTATAAGTGTATAGCTGTACCCGGCCAGGCGTTACTGTGGCTCAGTCTGGTTAAATGGAAAAGAAAGAAAAGAGAAAAGCACACATTTCTGAAATGTTTAATTTCACAATGCTTGTGGGTAGACAGTATTTTTGTTGTTGCATTGTCTGTGTAAATATAGAGACTATGTGGCTTGCCAACTCTAGAACACGCAACATATAATTGTCCATGTGAGAAGCAATCTGTGTCTAGATCTAAACCGCACAATTCTAAAGCTTGTCTCTGAGCTTTGTTGATCATAGAATCATAGAGTTGGAAGAGACCGCAAGGGCCATCCAGTCCAACCCCATTCTGCCAGGCAGGAAATCCAAATCAAAGCATCCCCTCAGAAGTGCAGCTTTGGCGCGGCTTCCGGCCTCTTAAGATGGCGTGTGTCATTTAAACGGCATTATCCCAATATATTCTAGTCATGTAAACCGCCTCGATTGCTGCGGCGGCAGAAAGGCGGGGTATAAGAATTAAAGTTTCTTTTTTTAATGTGAAGTCGAAGGCTTTCATGGCCGGTGTCCATGGTTTTTTGTGGGTTTTTCGGCCATGTTCTAGAAGAGTTCATTCCATGTTTATTATTTGTTTATTATATATACACATATATAGATATAGATGTGTGTCTGTATAGATATATATATTGTTAACGAGGTATCTGGGAAGAACGAAAGGAAGAAAAGAGAGAAGGAGAGACTCATGGAAGGAGAAATATATAAGTGGTTGTGAGGGGAATACAGAGAGAGTTCTCCTCCAGTGTGGAGGGAGCGAGTGCGCATGCGCAGGGACTCGGCGAGGGGCGGGGGAGGAGAAAGAGGGGAGACAGTGACGGTTGGAGGCGCGCGCGCAGGACGTTTCGAAGGAAGGAGGAGGAGGAGGAGAGGCGCTGCGTCCCTGAGGCGAAGGAGGAGAGAAGGAAAGGAGGGTCGCGCTCGTCTGGGCTCCTCCTCCTCCTCCGCTGGAGTGGCCTCCGGGCCCCGCGGGTGGATGATGGTAGGAGCCATGTCTTGCAACAGCAGCAGAAGCGACGCCGCCAGGAAGAGGACAGCAGAGGACGCTCCATAAGGAGGAGGGAGAGAGAGAGAAAGGCTGCTGCTGGTGCTGCTGCTGGTGCTGCGGGGAGTTTCCATGCCAGCCTTCGGGGATTAAGGGCGGGAATAAAGCGAGGAGGAGGAGGCCGCCTTCCGCGCTCCCTCGCTGGGCGCCATGGCCGACCGCAGCCCCCCCAACTGCCACCTCCGCCTGGAGTGGGTCTACGGCTACCGGGGCCACCAGTGCCGCAACAACCTCTACTACACCGCCGCCAAGGAGATCGTCTACTTCGTGGCCGGCGTCGGCGTCGTCTACAGCCCCCGAGAGCACCGGCAGAAGTTCTTCCTCGGACACCAGGACGACATCATCAGGTAACGCCGGCGGCGGCGGAGGAGGAGGAAGGAGGGACCATCAGACGCACTGCGGGGGCAACCCGGGTTCATGCCGCTTTAGATGCCACTGCCTCCACACTCGAGGGATAACCCGCATTGGCACTGATTTCACCCTTTGTGTGGCTCTTTGCTATGGAATTCTGGGAGTTGGAATTTGTTGTGGGCCCAGAGCGGAGCCAGACGACAAGTTAAAGCAGGGCCAATGCGGGTTATTTCTCCAGTGCGGACGCATTTCCATCCTCCATTTTCACTCCAAACCCTCCCCCCCACACTTTTGAAGGACCGGATGTCCCGACTTCAAAGGAGGACAAATGTAGGACGGAACCAGATATGAGCTCAATGTAAAGTTGTGCTTCTTGTTGATGCTCAACACAGAGGACCTTTTGGACTTCCTCCTAAATGTGAAGGTTGAAAGGTAGGACCTGTCCTCGGAAAAGGAGGAGGACATGTCTGGTCCCCCCCAGTCTTCAAGTGTCCAGAATGACCAGGTGTCCCAACTTCAAAGGAAGACGAGGCGCCGCCAAATGTAGGACACAGTTGAATACAAGCTAAATGTGAATTCAGGTTTCTTAGTGATGCTCAAGTGATGGTGGACAGGAAGGTTGAAATGTAGGACAAAGCATTGCCAAATGGAGGGCATTCAAGAAGAACGTAGGGCATGACCAAAGACAAGCTAAAAACACTCCTATGACAGTGATTGCACATTCCATCATCCCCTTTCCCTTTTGCCCCGTGACAGTGCTAGCTTATGCAACACTCCTGTAAATGTAAATGGCATGCTTCTTGGTGATGCTCAGAATGGAGGGCGTTTTGGAATTCCTCCTGGACAGGAAGGCTGAAATGTAGGACCCGTCCTGGAAAAGGAGGGGGACGTGTCTGGCCACCCTGGTGTCGAGTGCTCAAGGTGAGCATGATGTCCTAACTTCAAAGGAGGAAGCGGCACGGCCAGATGGAGGGCAGGCAAGACAAATTTAGGACATGGCCAAAGAAAAGCTAAAAAACCCCACTCCTACAAATGTCAATTCATGCTTCTTAGCGATGCTCAAAAGGGGGGATGTTTGGGGATTCTTCCTGGACAAAATATTGGAATGGAAGACATGTCTTGGGAAAGGAGGACGTGTCTGGTCACCCTCCCCCCAAATCTAAGGACAAGGCCCTGATTCGCCATAGAGGACGGGCTGCTGAAAACGGCCGCAAGAGGCAGGCAGGCGCCCTCCTTCGGGCATCTGGGTCCTTGTTTGATCCCAGCCTTCAGGAGCACTGCATTTATCTGGGGTTCTTCGGGATAGTTGTGTCATCTCAACCCCCCACATTCCCAAGGGGCTGCTTATAGCTTATGACTTAGTTCCCTCCCTCCCTTCATTGCGGTTCTCTCTTTCCTTGATCCACTGAACCAGTTCTCCAGGGAGTAATCCTCACTCCGGTTGTCAAGGTCAATTGATAATCGGTGGTAGGTTTCCAGCACACATGTATTAGTCTGAAGCCTGAGCACTGTATGTGTATATATGTGTGTGTGTAAAAAGCCAGAATTCAGTGTGTTAATTCCATTTCTTAGTCCCAACTAGAGCAGTCCCCTCTGAATCCATGGGAAGTTGGTAAGTCTGCGCTCCTGTAGGTCCATCGACTGAATAGCTCTAACTCTGCTTGGAAGTAACAATTGGATTTAGTCCCTAAATATGCCATATAAATACAGATTGCAGCTGCTGGCTTGAATTCCTGCCACAATCTCTGCCTTGTCTTGAAAGTACATCTGTTACCTGTAACAATTGATGTCATTGGCTGAGGCTGCCCCTTTAGCAATGGTATCCTCCAGCCTATTTCCCACAGCAAAAGGCTCACAGAGAGGCATTTCCCTTTCCTTGAAATTACTATCCTTTGAGGAACTGCCAAAGTGCAAGTTTAAACATCTTTCTGAATCTCTATAAGCAATATGAGAATCCGTTTGGACATGGCAGGAGTGCTGGGGGAGTAGTGGTTACCCTGTCCCTGAAAAGTGGACTTACTTCTGAGATATACAGGTTGTTGGTTGGTTGGTTTTTTGCCATTTCCCCACAAAATCCTGTATCTGAATGTATGATTTGCTCCCTGTTCTTACACTGACAGACAACCCCTGTCTCAGCTCAGTGGATTTTCGTGAATCTCATTTGTTCAAGGCAGTAAACTCATAAAATTTTACTGTCGATACATTATGCAACTGTGACCCATTTCTGTAGTTTTAAATACAGTGGCCCTTAATATCTGCTGGGGTTTGGTCCCTAGACCCCTCCATGGATACCAGAATCTGTGGATATTCAAGTCCTGTTACATACAGTGGCATATTGAAATGGTATCCCTGAAATAGCAAAATCACAGTTTGCTTTTTGGAATTTATATCTTTTTGGAATATTTTCAAGCTGTGGATGTTTGAATCGATAAAAAATATGTTGATATAGAGGATCAACTGTAATGCCTTAATATCCTTACTGCTGTAGTATATGCACCCATTCTACCACATTAAACACATGCTAAGTATACTAAGTATTGGCTGTCACAGGTAGAACAGCATTGTCAAAACCTTAGAAAGGGAAATTAAAAGATTAGTTTAGGAATCCATTTTGTGTGAAAGTTGGTGAAACTGAATATAAATACTGAAGCTTTTATTTTTGGCTTCTCTATACTAAGAATTTTATGAGAGTTTTTGTTTTAAATATGACAGTAGAATTTCCTCCTGGCTTTTGGATCATAGATAGTTGATGGTTTTTCTCTTAAAACTATTTTTCATAGGCACATTCTTCTATAAATAAGTCATTGCTTCTTGCTGAATTATGAATTTCTGGTGGTGTTGAATTTGTCTGTTAATTAAAACTCAAAGAAATGAAAAAACACCAGGTAGTTTTTCACATTAATAAGGCTGAGAAATTCTTTTCAAGTATTCATATATCTGAGATATGCATTTTTACTTTATAGTAGATATTTGGTCATTGCCAATTTTTGCTTGTATTTTTGCCTTGAATCTTTGAATTCGAGTCAGAGAAGCATATTTACAGTAGAGGATACTAAAATCTCCCAAGTGTTCCCATTTGCACAAAGTGGGTATTTACTGATTGGTAAAATGGGGTAAGCCAAGTGGCTGTTTGCTATTCATGCAGTAGCCCACAGAAGATGTTGACTCTCATGCTGTTCAGTATTCTTATATCAACAACTGCATAATCATCCAGAAGCCTTAGCTTTTTAAATTTTCCTACCCCTCTCTCTGAACGGTCTTCAGTCTTCTCCTTTCCATGGTCTTTCTCCAGTAAGGATTCCATGGTTTTGTTCAGATGAAGGAGAAACAGTAACCATCCAGAGGATTTTAGTTACACTCAAACAGCAAAAATAACTTTTAAGCTAATATGGGAGCAAGATAGATTTGAAAGATTATGTGGGCGATGCCAGGTGAAATCTCAGGAGCCAAGAAAGAGATCATCTTCAGAATTTCCATTGTTCAGGGGTGAGGTTTGAGTGCCCTGCATACCTCCTTGTGTGTTCTCAGCAGAAGCATACACCTTCTGCCAAACAAACAAATTAGTCCTGCTCAGTGGCTCCAGTTTCAGCATTACTGCAGTTGAGTAGTTGAAGCACACAAAGACTTTGCTGCAGAAGTAGCAGCAAATTTGTGTGGATGCAAGTCCAGAGCTTGCAGTGGTACTTTCCAGGGAAAAAAAGCCAGAGTTCTGGACCATTATGTTCTGGACCTAAAGGTACAGAATGGGGAAACAGGCAAGAAGGATGGCGTGGCTGCAACAGATTCTTGGAGTTCAGGTTCTGTGGTCAGACCTTCACTCTATTGAGTTTTCCAGAGACACTTTCTTTGCACAGACAGTAGTGGCATCTGTATATTTAATATGATATGTTGAGCTTGTTATACATGGAGTGAAGCACAGAGAAAGCACTGTATTCAGGAGGATGCTTCTGTTCAATTAAAATGTGGATCCACCATCTTGTATCACCAGTATTTTAATGCTTTGAAACAACTGCTGAAAACTAGCAAGCAGCAGGCCTTCTTTGCATTGTCTTGTGTAGCCACAGGGCTACACATTATAGTGTTTCCACATTATTTTCTATAATCTCCGAACATTATTACTCATTCAGGGTTAGATGAAAATACTATCGGTATCTTTAATCTGGATTTTCTAGTACTATGAGACATTGTGGGGTTTTTTGATATTTATATTGGAAAGAGAACAGACTGCTATATGATTTATGTTTATTTTGATGAACTAGAGCCCACTTAATGGACTTTATTAGGAACATGTACTGAATCTTCCAGTTTTCTGGGGTTTTGTTTTGTTTTGTTTTTTGTTAGTCAGCAAATACATTTTTATTAAAGTATTGTAACTCTTTGTAGTACTGTACTTGTATTTATTTTTGAGTAAAACCTGAACTGCTTACCACTTTTTTTGTTCTTCTTAATTAATTTTGACTGGCTGTGGTAAAGCTGAAGTTTATACATACAGTAGCCCTCCAGATGTTTTTGGCATATAAATCACATCAGGCCTAGCCACCATAACCAGTAGTATAGGACTATAGGAACTGCATTCCAAAACATCTGTACAGCTACATTTCCCCACCTCCTGGATTAAAGGAAACCTCTTCCTTTGTCTGTTCCTTCCCTTATTTAGAATCATAAGCAATGAGAGCATTCATTCACCTAGTTTACCTAACAGGTGCTTTTCAGAGTTTGAAGCCAAATTCTTTTCAAGATCTATCTGGAGATGTTGGTATTTAACATACTTGTAGGACATTTGGATGTAAACCACCACTGAACTATGGTTAATTTCTTTATTTATGAAAACAGGACTCTGTGGCAGTTTACTTCATGTTGAAGTGATGTGACCACATAATTTAGTGGTCTCCTTTTATATCTGGTACCTTGCTTCTACTGTATATGGATTTACACTGAACAAAATCCAGCCATACACTATTGTAATAAATTTGAAAGTTTGAGAGGGATTGAATTTGCTAGAAAACAATTGCACACAGCTACTTTTTTGGGGGGGGGGATTAAGCTATAGGAAGCAGTTCTTTGACCTTTACCTGAAACCACATATTTATGCTTGACTGTTGATTGAATCCAGACTTATTCTAGATGAATTTAAAGTATCATGAGATCATGCTCATGTTTAACATGAGTCTCATTGAGTTTAATGAGTCTGCTCAAAGTCTGGATAAGTCTGGATTCAACTATTATATTTATCTTTGTGACAGAGTGTAAATATTTTGTAGATTTTTTTCCAAAATAGACAGATACATGTTCATTGCTGAAGTTAATAAAAATTACTGATGGTGTCATGGAAATGCTGCCTTCAAAATGTAAATAAAGACGAATAGATATAGCAGTTTTGGGGGTACTATTATGGCAGTTGAAACCAAGTTTATTATCTGACATATATAATGACATATAAGAATCAGAACTAGACACTTTATTTTTAAATGGTGTTGTTCCACATGGGGTTTATTTTTTAAATTGTGTGTTGTCTTTATTTTATGAATAGTATTCAACAGAATGTAAAAAAAACCCACTGGACACAATCCAAATGCTTCCGTGTAGGTGGCACAGTATTGATACTTATACCTTATAACATTTACCCATCTTCTCCAGTATCTTCTGCTGATTGATAGCAGCCCTCCATATTTTCAGACAGGAGTCTTTGTCAGCACTACCTAGAGATGGCAGAGATTGAATTTGGTACAGTTTGCAAGGAAACCAAGCACTCCATCACATGAGGAGTCTCTGCATCTGTAACAGAACAAGAGTCAGACGGTAGAAGAAACTTATGTTTCTGCCATTGTCTATCTTCACAATGTAAAGTGCAACTAAAGTTTCCTCACAACACACTATATCTGTGCTGTATTGTATCTGGCATTGCTTTAAAGGACCCTTTCTCCTTATTTTTACACATAATAGACTTATTTTCTATGTGTAGAGTGTTTCCATCTTAATGACATAAACTACTATACAGATAATATGTCTGACATCTTCAAGAGAAATGGTCCTCAGTACAGGACTACAGTACTGAGCTCAGCTGCAGTTTCACTGTAACTGCACTGCTATTTCCCACTAATCTTGCCAGATACTCCAAGTAATGTTTTTTAAAAGTCAAAGACACATATGCAAAATTAATGGGGAGAAAGAAGAAGTTAATTGGAATTACAAAATACTTAGTATTAGACATTGGCCAGGGTACACTTGCCAAGCAAGATAACTGTGTGACAGCCAGTTACTAACTATAGGATTTTGTAGCCCAAAGGATAGCTTGCATTCCTGTCTGCTCCACATTAGTAGGATTATGGTGCCAAGAAACCCCAGAAAACTAGAATAATGACGATGATGATGGCAACATGCAAGTACACACACACATCAGAGAGAAACAATTCTAAAAACTGATGATGATGGCAACATGCAAGTATACACACACACATCAGAGAGAAACAGTTCTAAAAATATTTGAATTATGCATATAATATATTGTTATATATAGAAATTATACCTGTAGTTCATTGTATTGTAAGAAATTGTTTTATTGAACTGTTTACATATTTTTTAAAAAAATCTTGATTTTAATTTTTCAGTTAACTGTTGCATATGCCGCCCCGATTGCTTTTTGTAGAGAGGCAGGATATAAATAAATTTCATTATTATTATTATTATTATTATTATTATGTTTTGTGTTTTTAGAATCTCTTGCAGCACAAATTGCTTGTCAAAAATGTGTTGGGCATAAAATAATAATAATAATAATAATAATAATTTGTTTTATCTATATACCGCTATTCCAAAAATCATAGCGGTGAACAGCAAGTAAGCTAATTAGCAAGTAAGCTAATTTGCCCCCAACAGTCTGGGTACTCATTTTAGCTCCCTCCTCGGAAGGATGCAAGCCTGAGTCGAGCTTGGGCCCTTTTGCTGGTCTTGAACTCGGCAACCTTGTGTTTTTGAGTGAATGGCTGCAGTACAGGCATTTAACCACTGCAAATGCAATTCAGACCCTTTTAATTTTTCCGTCTGCTTTAGCATTTGTGTATCACCTTTCTCTTCTTTTTTATTGGTTTTGAAGAATACAAGAGGGTAGGTCTGTGCCCCAAGGGGCATGCATTTTCAAGTTGGGAGTAACAGATGGTGGGGAAGAAAATGGAAGTCCCAGCAAAGAAATAAATAATGTTCATTTTTTTCTGGATCTATACTTATTATGATCCCACTTGCAGCTGGGATAACTCTTTTCTACATAAAATCATGCTAATTGTATTAGTGAAGAAAAACATTATCATCTACATAAGGAGAACTTACTACCATCAGCCTAGGATATGGTGAGATGTAACACCCTCATATGTCTAATGTATTGAAGCATTTTTGAAATTTCTTTTAATACTTGCACTCAAAATGACTTTGGAGAATATGAGTAAGATCTTTTTAACTTAAAAAAGATGCAGATGTCTACCATTACATTCAGTTTCAGTCAACTGACAGTGTGCCCATAAGTGTCATTTTTTTTATTAGGAGTTTCAAAAAATCTGATAACAATTAGGTGAGAGATTTCAAGGAAGAACTCCTCCTTTACATTTTCCTTTAAAACGACTATCTCACACTAGATGAACCAGCTATTTCTTCTGTCTAGCAAATTATTTTCCAGACATCTGTGAAAGTACTACAGGACAACAAAGTTCCTCACATTCTTGGTTTAACTGGTTTCCTTGTATCTTAAAAATGGAGCAAGCATTGCTTGCTATAAATGCTAAACCATTAGTCTAAAAAACCCTCCACTATCCTTTGGTCTCCCAGATTTGGTTTGTGATTTCAAAATGGGGCAATTCCTCAGCTGATGCATAGATAATGGAATACCTCAAGTTACCATTAAACATCTTGCAGAAAGGCTTTTGAACACTGATGCTAGGGAAATCAAATGGAAGCATTAGGGACCCCCAAGCCAAAACAACATTGTTTGCATCCAGATAAGTATCCCCTAAAGTCAAAATACTTTGTGGAAAAAAAAATATAAATAGAGGCAAGAGCATTAGAAGAGGAGGCATGGCAGGAGAACTAACGACACATGTCTGATTAAGAAGATAGTTGTGCTTGACTTGAGATTCTTGTACTTAACATCTCACAGTACCCTAGATTCCATGATTGATTATCATCATTGGATGCAAACACACAAACTCATAGATGGTGAAGAGCCTATAAGACACCTAAGTGGTATACATGAAGCACACAGAATGGCTGATTCTGGTATGAAATGAAGTTTGGATTTCAGATGAAAAGGTATCTAAGTATACAACACTGCTGGGCAAATGAAAGGGGAGAGAAGGATTCTGGCCCTGGTGTTATACATTAGGCATGAGAGTAGAGTTGTGAGAATTCTTGGAAAAGATAATGATAAGTCTTGGTAGTCAAGCAGTCTCCAGGCATTTCATAGAACAGTGTGACAGCAAGTCTGTCCATGCTGAATTATGTGGTGAAAAGGAAATTATTATTATATTTATTTCTATCCTGCATTTCCCCCAGAATGGGGCTCAAACAACTTTTGTTGCTGTTGATAACTGCCCTCAAGTTGGCCCTGACTCATGGCGACCCTGTGGATGAGACATCCAGTACTCCGTGTCCTCCACTACTCTTGCAAATCCATGCCCTCCCTGATTTAGTCTATCTATCTGGCATGGGTCTTCCCCTCTTTTTGCTGCTCTCTGCTTTTCCTAGTATTAGTGTCCTTTCTAGAGAATCATGCCTTTTCATATCTCATGGCTAAACTACAGCAGCCACAATTTGATCATCTTCCTTATAAGGAAAGTTTTGCTTTATTTGCTCAAGGACCCATTTGTTTGTCTTTTTGGCTGTCCATGATATCCTCAACACTCTTCTCTAGCACCACAGTTCAAATACGTTGGTTTTCCTCTTATCTGTTTTCTTCATTTCCCAGCTTTCACATCCATAAATGGTGGTGTGGAATGTAATAGTTTATTTTATTGGTTTTGCAAGCTATCCTATCCTCAAATCTTCTGTTATGAAGACCTGTCATACTTTATTTCATCACTGGTGATAATGCTGTAAAATACGTTCTGATGTAGCAGCCCTGTTCCCCATGTACAGTGTACATGTTTTGGGGAAATAAACCATTAGTCTTACCTGTGACTTTCATTTGCTTGCTGGAATAAATAACAGATTTTATACATTTATTGAACAAACAATATTTAAAAGAAACCCTTGTAAGAGAATTTCCTGCACATCTAGTGTCAACATAATTATGCATAAATCAAAAGTATGGATATTCAGAGAAAAAAGAAAAAACGTACGTTGCTTCACTACTTCAGATAGGGGACTACTATACTATAAGTCTGTTTTGAGGAATGTTTGCTTTGCTCTTGATGCAGGACATTGCCTTTCATTAAACTTCTGAAGCTTCAGATGTCTCCTCATTGTTATTTGTGGGTTGGGTGTGCTTTTTCCCCATCATTTTTTCCCAGGGGAAGATTTATTTTTGCCCTGTGCAGGTCAGTGGAGACAACAGTGTCTCCACTAATTTGCATGTGGGGGGGAAATAATGGCTGTACTCCTGAAAATGGGTGGAGAGAGGGCCCCCCCCTCCACATAGTACCATTTTGGTACTTTGGCAATTTCCCCCTCATTTTTGTGGCGGAGGGTTTATCCCAGTATATACCCTGGCAGTTTCCCTTAAATGCCTTCAGAGAAGATACCAGGGCTTTATTTTTCTTGTGGGCAGATGGAGGTCTGAGTATCTTTGAAGTGGGCTGTTACAATTCAGTATTGGCTTTTCTCTGGGGTAGATGTCTCAAAACCCCTCATATCTCTCATAAAAAATAGGACAACTTTGTTGTATAGGACCTGTGACCTATCTAGTCTGGCAGTCAAATGTCTTTGAGAAGCACACCATAAGGGCATGTGTGCACTGTACTCTTCTGCACATGTTGTTGTTGTTGTTGTTGTTGTTATTATTATTAACCTTTATTTATAAAGTGCTGTAAATTTACACAGTGCTGTACATACAATCTTTTAATTAGGCGGTTCCCTGCCCTCAGGCTTACAATCTAACGTCCTTGGTAACTGTTATTCAGAGGCTTACTTCCTCTGATAATGGACATGATACTTAGCTAGCATGATTCATAATGATTGGTAACCTTATCCTTCATGAATTTGTCTAGTGCTACTTTAAAGGCATACAAGTCAGTGGCTATTACTACATCCTGTGACAGTGGATTCAATAGTTTTAACTGACTGTATACAATTCTGCTCTTTCTCTCCTTATTCATTTTTTTAAAAGCTAAATTACCACCAGACATCTGATCCTCCCTCATAGGGGAGTTAATCTAGCTCCTTGATAATTTTGATTGCCATTTTTTCATCTTTCTAACTCCATAGTATCTCCCCCCGCAGTTGTATTGACAAAAATTGTACACAGTATTTCAAATGTAGTCATACCATAGTTTTGTAAAAAGTCATGCTGGCAATTTAATTTTTCAATCCAATTAATCATTAACGAGTTCAGTTACACTTACATTCTGATAGTTAGGATTAAGTTCAGGGTCACTTCCCTTCTGGACCATTCCATGATCATATAGGACATGGTCATTTAGGGTAAATCATGACCAGAAGACACTTTAATCTTATCACTGTGAGAGTAAATGAACTGCGAAAGTGTTCTGGGACTCCTTAGACTGCACAGTGTTAGCTGTTCCACTGATAACTGAATCCTAAGAATTCTGTTTCTGAGTTTAATTCTCTCAAAGATTTTCAGACTTTGTTTTAAGAAATTTGATTTGTTGCCATATTTGATTTGTAGAAACATTCAGAACAGATAAGAGCTGTGTATTATAGGTGCACACATGCTTTGCATGCAGAACATCCCTGGTTCAGTCTGCCCACATGCTGGGTCCCTCAGTGTATAAGTACTGGATCTTATACTGTATAAGACAGCATCATGTATTCATAATTTAGAGAAGTATAGAGAACAAACGTAAGACGGAGTACCTCTATTTTGGAGAGGCAAAATCCATTAGGCTGTTAGAAGCCCAATGGCCCAGGAGGAGAAGCCAAAATAGAAATCTGAAACAATTCACAGTTTTTTGTCTCATAGTAAACAAAGGTGTCCAGTTCACTCTCAAAGGAATAATACTAAAACAGAAGGGGAGAGACTTCCTTTCCCTTAATTGCAAGATAAGGAAACCCAAATACTTCAAAGTCGTCATGGATAACAAGGGGGTCCTGTGGCTGTACATCTTATGGTAATTTGTTTTTGAAATTGATTACTTTGATTTAATTAATTAAAGTCTGTCTGTAGCCTGCAGTACACGAGGTAGCAGACTTTGGATTCTTAAGTGGAGTGGTTTGAGGTTTGGTCCAAATGCTAAATGCAGGACCAGCCTTTAACTTCAGTTCTGTCATTATCATGACTGAAACAATACAGGTTCTACTTCTGTTTAACTTAGCTGCCTAGCAAAACATTGTTTTCTCACTCCATATGTGTGCCTGTGTGTGTAGTGTGTATACGTCTCTATTTTTCTGTCTATCAGGATAGAGAGGGGGAGGATGGGTATTACTGTTGGCTGGTATGTTGAGGGAGGAGAAATAAAGACTGTATGAGTGCACACAGGTGTGGAGAGTGAAATACAGTGAGAAGGAGGGGGGAAATGGAAGTTATCCTTGGCATATTGCTTGGTTGGCTGAATTTTATCTGGATTCTACCATCCTGTCTGGTACCCATTTACCTGGCCTGGATTACCAGCTTTTATTTTTAAAAATAGCAAGTCTAGCCATGCAGAAACAGAATTATGGGGAATAATAAGAGTTTAATATTCCAGTCAGTTTTGGGTGGGTGGGTAAGAAATGAATCTGCCACTGTGTTTCAGTATCCTTAGCCAATGAGTGAAATGGCAGCTATAGTCTCTGGACCTTAGACATTTTAGAAAACCGTGACATTGATTGCTGCACCGCATATGAATGTACTGTGTGCAGTCATTCTGATTGGGATTGGTTTTGAAGATTTAGTATGACAGTTGTCAACTGTGAATGCTAGAACACCCTGAGATTGGGATAAAGGAAGGTGTTAAAGCTTGTTTCACTTAGATGGGCAGAGCTTTTTTATATTTTTCATTTTGCCTGCATTGGAAGTGAAGAGGAGGAGGAGGTTAATATGAGTGTTTGCATTTCCCACTCCATCCTCAATATACCAGCCAGCAGTAATATTCATCTTTTCTTTATCTAGATAGGCAGGCAGGCATGCACACACACACACAGTGTCAAGAACAGGAAGATGCACCAGGCACTTGGATTAAACAGAAGGTGAAAGCATGTTTGTCTCAAAGTGACCTTTGGGGGATACTTTGTCTTGCTGTGCTCCACTGCAGATGGCTTATTCAAGAGCAAGCCCATTGAACACAGTGGCACTTACTTTTGAGTGGACATGTATAGCTTTGCTCTGTTGATAGGCCTTTTAAAAGGAAAGTAACAACAGTGTATTCAAGCTGGACATCATCTTGCCCTTGTACAGAGATAACTGGTCCTCAGGACTATTTTTGAAAACAAAAGCTAAGTACTGGTATATGCTCAGAGGAAAGGTGCTCTGGGGAGGCAATCTCTTTTTATTTTATGTATTGCTACTAATAGTAATTAGCTCTTTGCAAATATTATTTAGCATTTAAGTGTATTAATCATTTCAACAGAGGTGGACAAATACAGCAGGTCTACCAGCTACTCTTTTGCTCTTGGATTATTCCAGGAGGCTTTCATGATCAGAAATGACAAAAACAACCAGTTAGTGGTCAGAAGTCTACTTTTGGTTGTAAAGAAATTATATATATTTGATGCTAAACTGTAGGGGTGGCTGTTACATGTTCAAAAGCTTGCAGGACAGGTCATTCAGCTGGGAGAGCAGAAGCTTCCAGAACAGGCAGTACAGCTTGAGAAGGTCAAACAAAGGCTAGGGAGTCTGGATGAACTGAGAATCACAAAAAGAGCCAGCTGAGGACACATGCAGCCCAAGGGCCACATTTTGTTGACCACGCCCTCTTACAGCAACCTTGATACTTCTTTGGGTCAGTATGATGGTTCCCCTTTTGCAAATGGGACATAGGCTTGAGATTGAGCATAGACTGTACTTTATCTTCATTGGGCTGCAGTAAGTATTACTTCACTCACATCAGAATGGTTTTCGTAGTCCACTTTTGGTTGATCTGCTTGCATCCCCCTCACCATTCCCTTCTCCTTTTGTGTCGTGTCTTTTAGATTGTAAGCCTGTGGGCAGGGAACTGTCTGTTATCCCCTCTATTGTAAACCGCTCGGATTCCCAGTGATTGGGCGGGATATAAATAAAACCTATTATTATTATTATTATTATTATTATACTCTGTACAAGTGGTGGGCTACAGTTCTGGGCCTGCTGAATACTTCTTCTGCTCTGAAGTACAGTATATACTTGTGTATAAGTCGAGAAATTTAGGTAAAAAATTGACCCAAATCACTTGGGTCAACTCATACATGGGTCAATACAGTATGACCTGAGCCTCACTCCAGCAGGGCTGCCTCTGCAAGGGACAGCTCAGCTGGGGAGAGGCTGGGAAGGACAACTGATTTCCTTGCAACCTCTCCCCAGCCGGGTTCCCTCCCTAGCGAAAGCCTAGCTGTGGAGAGGCTGGGAAAGGGTTTCAATCACCCTGCAGCCTCTCCCCAGCTGGGCTCCCTCCTTAAATCTGACCCTTGACCTATCCACAGTTCACATAAATTTTGGCCCCAAAAGTTGATCTCGACTTATTATACAGGAGGTTGACCTATAGTCGAGTATATATGATTTGTGTTTCTCACACGTGTTGTTCACTTGCTTGAAGAGACTGTATGTGTCATGGACATGCTGCAGGTCCCAAGATCTAAATACCCTTTTAGCCCCTGAAACTATCTTGTAACTAACCTCCTTTTTTTCCCCATACACAATTTTCAACTCTGTTTTGGCAAAATTTGTTGCAAAATTTGCAAATGTCAATTCTGATGCCTCAAACTAGATCCATGGAAAAACAGTTGTGGAAAATCTGCATCTCTTGCAGCTGTTAAAGCACTCCTGTGAGGGGAAAAAGCTGATTAAAAAGTGATTTTAAAAAAAGAGTCATAGGTATACACCAGACACCATGACCTACAGGTTATACACCCCCATATTGCTCTGAATTATCTAAGAAAATGAAACATAGGAACTTGGAGCGGAGTGCTTCTCAGAGAAAAAAAAAATAGTAGAGTGTGGTTGCTGGTCACACCTTTCACAACTTTGACACAACTCATCTCGTGCTTTGCCTTGTGAACAAATAAATTCTATACTATGTGAATGTTGAATTAGCAACTAGAATATGGCAAGCATAAGAGAGAGGGGGAAGAAATTCCTAGTGCCTAGTAAAGTGTGTGTGTGGGTTGCAGGAAAAGTTAGAAGAGAGAAGGGCTGAATAGTTACTGGGGTAGAGGGAGAGAAAGACTAGCAAGAGGTAAAGAGCATGGAGTAGGAGAAAAAAGCATGGGGTGAAGAGACAAAGGAGTTTCTAACCCAATCAAAGTTGATATAGGCTGAATATTTACTGAAGATGTGTGAGAGAGGAACCTCTGAGAAAGAAAGATGAATTGGGAATACACTAAAAAAAATGTGTGTTTGAAGGTAAGACTAGTTTCTAACCAGTGTGAATTCAGATACAAATAAGAGATCAGTGCTGTGACTTTGTGCTATGTGTTAACTCCTCAATCAAAGCATCCCCGAAAGATGGCCATCCAGCCTCTGTTTAAAGACCTCTTTGTTTGACAATGTCAGTTTGACAGTGTCTAGCTGGAGCAGAATTAATTCCTTAGTTTAAAATTTATTCCTGGGGTCTAATGGACTCTGAAGTGATTTTTAATGAATTTATTTATTGTACATACAGATTTTGAACATTTATCACAGGTAGCAGAGAAGTCTTTGCAGAAGCGAAACTGAGGAAGCATTTTTCTAAGTTGGCCACACAAATGGTGGCACAACATGAAAGCATGTAAGAATCCTTAACAGAGCCATTGCTTTAAAAGTACAAGTCCTTCCTCCAAAGTGGTAGTTTTGAGAATTTGTTGATAATTTTTAGTGATAATTTATGTTCAGTGAACTGAAGAATTGTTGGATTATCTTTCTTTGAATTGCACAGGAACTACATTAATAGAAGGATACTTTTCATTTATTACAACAGTGCTAATCAATTAATTCTACATGCAGCTGTTAGACAACTATATAAGGCCTGATAAACACCGCCAGGACGTGACATCCTGGTGGCAGTATTAGGACTCAGGACCACACACCAACCGCACGGTTCCCAAGCCCTATTCAGTGGCACTGTCCACATGGGGGGTGGTTGATGTGTGGGCATCTGAGCACCCACATGTCTCAGCAAGGAAGCGGCATTGTAAGGACTGCAACGCAGCCCATTGCAGCCCTTACGATGCCGCAAAAAGGAGCCGCTCTAGGCAGCTCCTTTTTTGCTGCACAGCGTTACCACTCTGGTTGCTGCGGTAACGCTGCGCAGCAAAAAGGGGCGGTGTTTAAACGCCAGTCTGTGCTGCCCATAAATGTCTTCTTGACTTTTAGAATGGTGTTAATTGTTATTCTGTTTATAATCTGCCAGCAAGAACAAGCAAAGGAAGTAATACTTTAATTTACATCAATACAAGGTATCAGCGAATAACTGACAATTTATGACGTTTTGCTAAGATTAGTATGTCATTTTTTAAATCTTGATTTCATGTTAGCTTTAAAAGTCCAAAACAGGAGAATGCAAAGAACTAGCTTACTGCTTATTTTTGAAAAACTTAGTATAGCAAGTTTATATGAAGATTATTTGAGGAGACTGAAAGCAATTATGAAAGTAAGCTTTAAAAACTACCTGTCTCTTTTTCAAAATACCATCTCAACTTGTAGGTATATATAGCTAGAGGCATGCATACTATGAGAATGGAATCATATTAATAAGAAGAAGACCAATTCTGAAGTTCATAATATGGTAATGCCTCTGTCTACATCTGTGTTACTCAGATGGTGGTCCTGGCTTTTTTTTTAAAAAAAAGAAAGTAACAATTGTACACAATGAATAAAAATTTAGTGCTTGTCCCTGGCATGTGGGGAGGGGGGATCAGCCTGGAAATCACTGGGCCACGTGGTCTCTTCAGATGGTATGAGAAAAAGGATGTACACGTGATCAGATTGGGCGCATCAGGTCATATCCAATGATCTTGTGCAGGAACAAGAAAGGCAATAAAAACAGAACAATAAAACTGGGTTGCCCATGTGAGAATACACCTCATGCCTGTCTACATCTGGTGGAATGTTCACAAGCCTCTTTGCAGGAAATGAACAAGGAGTTCCATGAGAGGACACACTTTCCTCCAAGAATCCTTTATGAATGATACTATGTTATTGTACCAGTATAGTTACCAGGGTGCATTCCAATCTTATTTTCAAATCTCACAGCAGCTAAGTACACTCAAGCTTGACACCATTGGTTGCTAGTACTGTATCATCCCTGTCAGTGGTGTGGTGACTCCATTATGCATTTTAGTCAGAATGTGAAAGGATTTTCTAAGGAACTGAACACTACCCCCTCATTAGGTTTAGTGCCTAGGATTTCTCCTTCAAAGTGTAGTTTGAAACCATGGAGATTACTACATGTGGCTTTTAAACCATGGTTACACCTGGAAAAAAATGCCTTTGGCAATACTTATCACATGCCGCCACCTCTGATCCATAGCCACTGCTTACCACAATCACGATTTGGGCATCCTGTTTCATTGGGAAGGAAAACCCATTAATGAGCTGTGAATAGCACAGGCCGCCCAAGTGTGAAACACACTACCAGGAAAGTTGCATTATTGCCAGTCATATGGTATCCGTGTCCACCTGTCCCCTCCTCTCCTATTGCCAAACAGTTTGACTACCCCCCCCCGGCCATTTTTCTTTTTTTAAAAACTTTTTACTGATTATATATCAAGCGCTGGAAGTGCATGAGTTAAAATAATAATAAAAATATCAAAATGAGGTGGAAAAGTGGAGTTACAGGGGACTCGTAAAGACAGCATGATGGCAGAAGCAGCCCCAGCCATGCAGTTCTGAAGACATGTGATACTGGGGTTCAGAAAGTGGTATGTTTCCATTCCCCCCCCGCCATGATTGCTGTGAGAATGGATAAAGCCCCAAGAGTGAATTTGCTGCCCCACTTCCGCTACCAGCTGTTGCTGCTTGACCACCACTAATTGACATTTTAATAATGGAGAAATTTCTCTCACCTCATGTAAGTATTTGCCATACTGAACATTCACATCTCCAACCAAGTATTCTGCATTCTCCTACTGATCTTCAGACTCTGTTTTCATTTCCCTGCCCATCATTGCCTCCACTATTCCAAAAACAATTTGAACTGAATAATTCAGTCCAGACTTGCCTACAGCTGTAATGTAAACATTTTCCAATGTATCATGTACTCCCATCCTGCATAATCTGTTCAGTCCAATAGTGCCTCGAGCTGTAACCACCTGCTCAAGCACCTGTTAATTAATTGCATTTTGCCTGGCAAAGGACCCAAGACAGCTTACAACAAATTAAAACAAAATAGAGCAAAAATCTTATTAATAAAAAGGTTTAAAACAATTTAATAAAGAATTCTATTAAAATGCAAAGTTTAAAATAGATTTAAAGCATATTTAAAAGGATTAAAACACACCACATCAGTCAATGAATATTAATTACATTCAAGGCCTCTTGGTCATTTGAGTGGTCATAAATAAGTTCCCTTACAGTTTAGGCTGTCTAATGACCCTGGGTATTTTTTTGGTATTCTGCAATGGCTGATTTGCTTGACTCGTCTGTTTTTCAGTCTGTTCCTTGGGCACCACTAGTATGTTCCATTTTGTTTGCTAAAATTCACTCCTTTTATAAGCTTGTGGCATATTGTAATTTATCATGCATTTAATCTGTAGAAGGATGATGTTTGTAGGTTCTTGCCTTTGAGGCACTGGACAAGAAGTTCTGTGCCTCTATGATTTTAGTCACTTGACCTATTATTACCTTTTGTAACTACTGTCAAATATTTAAAAGGTAAGAAAATTATAATGTATATTAAATAATGTCTTAGGCTAGGGTGGAAACTGTGAAAGTATAAGCCATCTCCTTAAAAATATCTTGTTTGTGTTGATTTTCTACTGTGAGAGGGTTTTTTTTAAAAAAAAAACAACACTTAGGTTGAGTATGATCTTGCCCAGAGGCTTCAAAAAGGCCATCTGCCTATTCATCGAACTGGGTCATGTATTCTGCTTATATTTTAATTATAGATGCCAGCTAATTTATGTTTTTTCCCTTTCATTCCTATTTGATTTTCACAGGTTGTTATTCATCAGGGCTGAGGGTTTTATTGCTTAGAAATTCTCCCTCATTAGTTAGTCATCGTTGCAATTAGTTTTTTGTTCTAACTTTAGATTTCTATTAGAACTCTAAGCAAAGCAAGTAAGAGAAAGAAAATGAAAACTAAAGCTGTCAGAGCTCTAGTGACCTGGTTCTCTCTCTCTCTCTTTACTTTTCCACTTCTTTAGGGCTGTTTTAACTTAGCCTCTCCCATGAGGCTAAACAAAATGAA
This sequence comes from Sceloporus undulatus, assembly GCF_019175285.1. Classification (NCBI taxonomy): domain Eukaryota; kingdom Metazoa; phylum Chordata; class Lepidosauria; order Squamata; family Phrynosomatidae; genus Sceloporus; species Sceloporus undulatus. The sequence goes on along the minus strand of NC_056522.1, from coordinate 350,314,818 downwards.
AACAAAATAGGCAGGAGATAATTCCCCTTTGCCAATTTAGTAAGTACCTCATAGGTACCCCTAAAAATCTCCTCCAGTCGATTGGTGGACCCTTTAAAGCAGATGAGGGAGGGGGAGCAATAGATGTTATGAGAAGATAAAAATCCTATTATATGCACCAAACTCTTTTTGCTCCTGTTCTACTTTTATATGTGAGCATTTTCTGTATAGGTTTATAGATGTTGTCTCTTCCATTCCTCTGTATTTGATTTTGCCATTGTTAAGCCCATGATAAAACTCATGCTACATTTCTGAATACAGGTAAAAGAAACTGAAAATCACAGTATTTATTAACTTGATGATTAAATGTTCAGTACAATGTTATACCAATATATCAAAATATGTTTTAAAAGTTGAATGATACACAAGGCTGCTACTTCTAAGTTTAACTTTTCCCTGTGTTTCTTTTCTCCAAGTCTTGCATTGCATCCTGAGCGAGTATTGGTGGCAACAGGTCAAGTTGGGAAAGAGCCGTATATCTGTGTTTGGGACTCGTACACTGTGCAGACTATATCAATAATGAAAGACGTTCATACGCATGGTATAGCTTGCTTGGCATTTGATGTAGATGGTCAGGTATGTTTCATTGCTGTATGATAAATACATTTGCTGTAAGTCTTTTGGCATAGACACATCTGTAGATTATAAATTAACTCTGCTTCTTTTTTAAAAAAAAATCCAAAAAATCAAGGCACAGTCACATAGAGAAAACTAATTGCTAATAAAAGATAAATAAATATGTAGGTTGCATCTTACTTTGTAACATTTACAGACAAATAGCATCTGTGAGGTAACTCAGTTTTCACACCAGCTGTCTCTCTTTGCTGGAAAAGCTGGGGATTGCAGAAGTATTCCAAGCCTTCTGAAGCAACAAACATTTTTTGGCATGGTTCAACAATAAACATGACTGTATGTACTTCTTCATCAGTACAGTCTTATCTGTAAAGGAAACACAGGTTTAAGACTGTGGTATGGCAGTCAACCATTCACATAAATGATTACTAATAACAGATGTGCGTGCATTACAGGATGTCCTTGCAAACTTGTAAAAAAAGAAGCTATAAGAGGAAGTGGTAGCAGCAACTCTATGGTGTGGTGGCGGGCAGGTGTGTGAACACCTACCTGTTGCCACCATGGCCCAGGAGCTGACCTAGGTCAGAACCAGGGACACAGTACCATGGGCTTGGCTCATGGTAATCTATCCAGCTGCTTAGGCCCAAAGTGAGTAGTTAAAGTCCTGATGAAGGGAATCATAATAAAGGAAACCTCCCCCACATAAAAAATGTCACAACAACAAATTGGAAGTCTGCTTTTTTGGACAAAAATATTAAACTATAAGTTACGTGACTTCATTTCCAGTTGTGCAGTGAGTAATGCTCTGGGCCCACAGGGAAGAATGGATAAAAAGACTCATGTAGTTGTCTCTAATTATAAACAAAACAAATCAAAAGAAGAACGTCTACCAGTGTTGTACTTTTTTAAAAAAAGTATTTAAACAATTTATTGAAATATATGTAAAGACCATTTCCCATATGTGAACCAACAATAATTGATGCATTAGTAGCACCTGCTATTTCTATCACTCTCATCTGGCAGGAAAGAGAGAGGCTATGTCATATACCCCCTATGTTAGAGAATCAGACCATGCAGAAAACACCATGTAGATGGGGAATGGGATTACCCCTGCTCACCCTAGACTAGGGTAAGACTGGCCAGAAATCTTTGGACAGAGAAAACATGAATGGAGTGGTCTCTGTTCAGAAGATGTAGCCAACACATACAGATTGGAAGTAGGGTCAGTATATGTGAGTCTATGCCATTCCCCCAGTCCAGCCTCCTGTAAGATGCTACATAACATACCATCTGTTCCAATCCACGTCATTCCTATCTGGAGCAGACCCACTGAAATGAATGGAATATGTTAGTCATAATTAATTAAATCTCATGAGTTAGTTCGAGGCCCAGGTGCCGCATGATGGGATGAGCTCCTGTCACTAGTCCCAGCTTCTGCCAATTAGCAGTTTGAAAGCATGCAAATGCAGGTAGATAAATAGGTACCACTTTAGTGGGAAGGTAAACAGTGTTCTTGCAATCATGCTGACTACATGATCATAGAGTAGTCTCTGACAATGGTGGCTGTTTGGCTTAGTAACAGAGATGAGCACCTCCTCCTATGGTTGGATATGACTTCACAACCTTGTCAACAGGGAATACCTTTACCTTTACCTTTATTTATAATGTGCCTGCTCTAGACCAAACACTTTGGATTTAGCCATTTGACAGTCATTTATTGAACTATTAAAAAGTGCTATTTTTGCTTGTCACCTGCGGTCTTCTGATTGAGATTAGTTACAATACTTCTAATTTTTATAAATTTACTTTGGCACAGTTACATATTTGCTGTTTAAGGACTCAGGTATGGATTTTCAATGGTAATATTTCCCTATTCAATATCTCAGGTTAACTGAAAATCAGTGAGAGGTAGATAAAATTAATAAACATATAGAATAGCTTTACCAAGGAGAACCACCATGGCTTCTGCAGAGGTAAATGTTGCCACTTTTTAAAAGTGTCAGTAAATATGTGCAGTCTAATAGAGAACGTGTACAGTGGTACCCCGGGTTACGAAATTAATTCGTTCCGCCGCCGCTTTCGTAACCCGGAATACTTCGCAAGCCGAAAAACCCATAGGCGCTAATGGAGAAAAGCCGCGATTTCGTGTGAAATAGCGCCGAAAAGCACCAAAAATTTTTTCGTAACCCGAAAAAACCTTCGTAACCCGGAACAGTTTTTTTAATTGGATTTTTTTCGTAACCCGGAAATTTCGTAAGGCGGCGCATTCGTATCCCGGGGTACCACTGTATTTGGATTTTCAAAAAGCTTTTGGAAGACACTCTTTAGTAATTACGCCTGAATAAATGTAGCAGTTATGGAACAGGAGAGTAGATCCTCCTAAGAATTAGTAAGTGGTTAAAGAGCAGGAAGCAGTCACTAGAAATAAATGGCTAGTTCTCACAATGAACAAGTAATAATTGCCAGCAACCTGTATATAGTGAGGCTGTCTATAAATGCAGTACAGCTCTGGAGACGGGTTTGAATCCCTGTGCAGCCAGGGAAACCTGTTGGGTGACCCTGGGCAACTCACACATTCTTAGCCTCAGAGGAAGGCAATAGCCAACCTCTTTTTGAACAAATCTTGCCAGAAAATCCCATGATAGGGTTCCCATAGGGTTCCCATAAGTCAGAAATGACTAACAACAGTACAAAGATGCTTTGGAGTAAGGATTGAGCAGTGAGCTCACCACCTGTATAGGTAATACCAAATTATTCAAAGTGGTCCAAACCAAAGTGGGCCGCAAAGAGGCCAAAAGAATCCCTCCAACTGTGATTCGGTTATCAATAAACATAGAATGATGCATATTGGGACAAACCTCCTCCTATTTAGGCTGATGGAACTTGTTATAAATCATCAGGATAGTGTTTTGTTTTATAGCAATAGCTATAGGAAGTACATTTCTGACCACTCATCAGTGAACTAGCAGTCCCTAAGTACTTTACAAAGTGTAAGCCAATTACCTCCAACAAGCTGAGTACTTTCCAGTTTCCAGTTTGATGACATTTATTTTGCAGTAGGTAAAATCAATGAAACATAGCCTTACAATGAAGTAATATTACCAAGCAGTATATGCACTGTTGTTATTATGTGCCTTCAAGTAATTTCTGATTTATGGTGACTCCAGGCTGAACCTGCCATGGAGTTTTCTTGGCAAAATTTATTGAGAGGAGGTTTGCCATTTTTCTCCTCTGAGGGAACATGTAACTTGGCCTTTACTGGTTGTGTGGAGCAGTGGCATCAATGGGGGCATGGAGTAGGTGGATGTGCCACATCCAGTGACACCTCAGAGCAGGAGTGACATCTGTTTGGATCTTCTTTCCCCTTTGGTGTATGTGTTTGTGCATACCTGGAGTCCACACCCCCCCTTTTTTTTCTGCTGCTCTGGCTCTCTCTGCAAGGAGGAAGCCAACACAGCAAAGGATGAGGGGCAGTGTCCCCTTTGTCCTCTTTCACTGCCTCACTTGCCAGCAGCCTTGGACAGGTGGGCAGGAGAGGATGGAAGAAGGTAGAGGTGAATGTGCACTCTTCCTAACTGCTCCGTTACCTGACTTCCTCCTTGGGGAGAAAGCCTAGCAACCAAGGGGCGAATGCATGTCCTTCCTAGCTGCTCGGTTGTAGGCTTTTTGTGTCTGGCAACAGAGGAGCAGGAGGGGTGAACATTCCCCTTCTGTTCCCTCCCACTGCTTCACTTGTCTGGCCACCCTGGAAAGGAGAGTCAAGGGAGTCCACTGCTGCCATCAACACCATCCAGCAATCGTTACAGAGTCTGGCTGGATACCGAACCTCTGAGCGCCCAGAGAGTGGGGGCAGATGAGTGAGTTAGTGGGAGGGGTTGGGGCAGCCCCCTGCACTGGGTGACACTATAGCTAGTGACGCCCCTGGTGTGCAGATTTGGACCCTGGTCTTCTGGAGTCCTAATCCTACACTCAAACCACAACACCACACTCGTTCTATGCTACACTGGTGTTTAGAACCAAGCTAAGCATTACAAATACTATAAGCATTATAAATACATTTAAGAAAATAAAGCTATAAATCAGTGGTAGATTAATGCATGTGCTAAAGGCACTTGTTTTCAAGAGTACTGTTTATTATGCCATGCTTATAGGCTTTCTGGAATCAAATGTTTGGCAACTGTGGGGAAATATTTATTTATTTAAATATTTATATTTATTTGAAGATCTCAGGGTTCAGTAATAGACTCCATTGACACTTGGTTTGATCCAGTAGATCTGATTTTATGCTTTTATGTTTCTGTGTGTTATTCTCTGAGATCCTCTATGCCAGTCCAGATATTTGGGTATGGGATAAACTAAACAACAGATTGAAGAGTTCAGAACTGTTGTTATCTGATGTCATTTGCTGTACACAAAGGGATTGCTTGCACAGTAAGCTCAATTACTGCTGTCTGTAGAAGAATAAGGGGAAAACGAAAGGGAAATGCTTTGAAAATACAGTCGGCCCTTCTTATACACGGATTTTTTATACACGGATTTAAGCATACATGGTTTGAAAATGTTCCAAAAAAGTATAAATTTACCTTGATGTTCCATTTTTTATTAGGGACACCATTTTGCTATATCATTATACTTAATGGGACTTGAGCATACACGGATTTTGTTATACACGGGGGGATCTTGGAACCAAACCCCAGCGTATAACAAGGATCCACTGTATGAGTAACTGAAATGCTATATGTGATTGGAGTGCTTGGAGTGGTTGGAATAATTTTGAGCATACATATTTTGACTGATAATTTACAATTGTAAACAAATACTTGATTTTGCTTCATGCATTTCCTAAATAATAAAGTTAATGTATAGAGTAGTTTAGAAGGGGGACTTTTCAGGGAACTGGAAGTTAGTATTCCTAAGTTTGTGGTATGGAATAATGCTTTGAAAGATTGACAGTTTCTGGACTGACCTAGAGGATCAATAAGGAACTGGGGAGTTTTGTTCTTCCCTGCCATTTTTTCTTTAAGATTCTCTATGCCAGACTCTGTGTAGAAAACATGAGAGTTGCATTTTAAGTTAATAAAGCTAATTCATAAAGGATGTATAGGCTGTTTTTTGTGGGAATTTAAAGAATTAGCAGGCCCTTTGTATACAGAAAATGACATTACCAAAAAGGATTTGTATACTGTTTCCATCTGCTTGGCAGGAACGGATCTATATGCAAACATTTGGACTGGCATAGAAGTTCATGAAGAAATTAAACAATGAGGTAAGGAAATATTTTCATATCCTGAAAATATATGCCTTGTCTTAGACACTCATCCCTCCACATCTGTGGCTTTGACTTTTGCGGCTTTGATTGTTTACGGATTTTATTAATATGTTCACTCAAGGAATATCTAGGTCCTCCAGCGCAACTCTATGATCAACTTTAACCAAAAATCGTACTGAAAGACCTAGAGATTTCTAGAGAGAACACTGCACTAGGCATTTGTAGCTCCTTCAGCACAATTGTATGGGTCAATGTCATTTGTTCAAGGTCACGCAATGGGTTTCCATGGCTGAGTGGGGATTCAAACCCTGGTCTCCCAGAGTTCTAGGACAACACTCAAATAACTCCATGCTGGCTCTCATGAGCATTCCTACTACCTAGCATATGTCTGAACCTGCATGCAACTCCATTAACATTTAGACTCCTTCAGTGCACCATGGGAAATGGTTACTTTATATACAGAAGTTATTTTGTTTAAAAAAAAACACAGGACCAACAAGAACTTTAAGGGACACATTTGATGTATATGGAAAGAAAGTTTTATAAAAGCAAACTAGAGAGGCATGCCAATGTCCAGATAGCATAAGGCATTCAGGCTTTTAAAAGTTGTGTTATAGAATTCATTTTCTCTGCCTTGGTCCTGAAAATGTTCATCCTGTTCTCTAGAGGTGGGGATCGGGAGTTTCTCTGGCATACAAAGCATTTATCTCAGAGCCAAGGGGGGATACATCAGTGGGTGGCATGCAGCCCAAGGACAACATTTTTGGGGTGAGGTGCCTCTCTTGCACATACCATATGATGCCTCACTGCACAATACATCCATATAGAGGAGTCTTTAAAATTTTAGACTAAATTTACATCCATGTTTTGCCTTCCTTCCTGGAGCAATTTTGTGCAACCTTACCTCAGGTACGTTAACAGTGGTTTAATATGACACTCGTACCAGCGACAGATCAGATTAAATCTAGTCAACTTCCTTCTTAATGAGCCTGTACAGACAGACCAAAATAAAGCTGCTTCGGGTCACTTTGGAGGTATGTTATTTAAATGATGTATGTATGTATGTAAGAGGCCAGAAGCTGCACCAAAGCCATTCTTCAGTTCTAAGAACTGGAGCGCAGCTTTGGCGCAGCTTCTGGCCTCTTAAGATGTGTGTGTCATTTAAACAGCATACCTCCAAAGTGACCCAAAGCAGCTTTATTTTGGCCTGTCTGCAGGGACGTAGCCAAGGAGGGGGGATCTGTGGGGCTGGACCCCCCCTTCCATTAGATACAATGAATGGTGCATGCTGCCGCGCCGCCACACCCAAGCCAATGGTGGCACTTAGTCTGCCCCACCCCCTTTCCCAAAATCCTGGCTATGTCCCTGATGTCTGTATGGGCCCAATGATAGTTTCAAACTTCTTTCAAACTCTGCTTCTTTCAAACTATGCTGCTGAAGAGAGAATATGATTATTTTTGATTGTAGCTACCAAAGTGTATTATTTGTGTACCACGACATATTAGCACTTTGCTTTTCTCCCTCTTTCCACCTGCTTGCTTTGCATCAGAGGTTAGTGATGTCCCTCTCCACTGCAAAGTGTGGCAGATAATTTCAAAAGAAAGAGAACTCCAGAACAGAAGTACAGTTTTCTACATGTGTTCCTTTGAATCCTGAGATATATTTTCAAGAATAATGTAGTGTCTGGTTTGCCTTTTAAAATGCCTGTTATCTTCTTATCTAGTCATTTTTTGTTTATCAGAAAGTGCAAGTAATTTCCTGCTTTGAATAATATATTTTATAATTCTCTTTTAATATTTTGAAAACTTTCAGCGTTTGCTTTCAGTTGGTTTGGATTCAAAAAATACAATCTGTGTGTGGGACTGGAGAAAAGGAAAAATGTTATCTATGGCTCCTGGTCATACAGACAGGGTAGGTATAATTTTAAAAACAGGAGTACAGATGAAACTTTTATTTGTTAGAACCTCTGCATAATAAAACAGTTCTTTATTAAAGGTCTAAAATTTTTGGAGACTTTAAAGCCATGGGAGGGAAAACTGGTTTTGTTTTTGTTTTCTTTTTAAAATAGCAGCCTTTTCAGAAAAATGGAAAAATCAAGTATTTGTACTCTTTATTGAAAGTCACTTTGTTCATTTAGGAACATAAAATGCATTATCCATAACTTAGGTGGGTTCCAGACCGCCATAAAGTACGTGCTCGGCACGTACTAGGGTTAGAAAGGGGCGTCCTTTCTGGACGCCCCTAACCCTAGTACGTGCCAATCACGTACAAAATGGCGGCGCCCATTCTACATGGGTGCTGCCATGTCGCTACGTGGAAATGACGCCGCAAGTGCGCCATTGGCGCCTTGCAGCATCATTTCTACATCGCAAAAAGAACCCGTTTTTTGCGGGTTCTTTTTGCTGCACCAGGGAATCACGTGGTTTGTCCGCTGCGGTTCCCTGATGCAACAAACACCCATGCTGGCAGATCGCCCTTTTGGGCGGTCTGTAAAGCAGCTTAGTTTGACATAAAAATACCATGTTTGACATATTAAAAATAAACTTTATTCAGAATATAATTACAACTTGAACTTTAAAAATGGTTACAAATGGAGCGACAAAATCCTGAACTATAATCAATTTCTTTGCTTTTGCCAGTTTGAGAAGCAGTAAAAACAAGAGAAAATATCAACATACACAGAACAGGGGAAATTATTTTGTCTTCACTGGTTCTCTGTAGTATTCAGCAGACATAACACATTCCCATTTTTTAAAAAATGAGAAAAGCAAGCTGAGGTCCAGAACACACTGCAGAAATCATCCAGTTTGAAACTGCTTTAACTCATCTTAAAAGTCTATTTACACAGTCTTCTTACACAGTTTTTAGAAATTATTTTGGGGCAGTAAAGATGTATACTCTGTTTTAGCAAGTACATTTAAACATTCTGTTCATATTATAGAAGAATATATTCCCTAATCCTTTTTTTAAATTTTTCACAAAAAGGAAGCTGTTCAAACAAACAAACAAACAAACAAAACCAGGACCACCATCAAGAGATTAACCTCTTTTTAGTTCCATTTTGTTGGATCCCTTTGCAGGAGAAAGGTGGCATAGAAATTAAATGAAATAAATATTTTGTCTCTCCTTAACAGCAATATTTAAAAAAACACACAGGGACAAAGCGGATATACAAACCATCACACATACCATCACTAATCCTCTTTCTCCCTGTTGTTATTGTTGTTGTTGTTGTTAATTGCTATCACGTCTACTTCAATGTATGGTGACTCTATGAATGAGAGACCTCCAAGGCAACCTATCATCAACAGCCCTGCTCAGGACTTGCAGGCTCAAGGCTGTGTCTGTCCATCTGGAATGTGCTTTTCCTCTATTCCTACTACCCTCTAGCTTGCCAAGCATAATCGTTTTTTCTAGTGAATCCCATCTTGTTATGATGCGTCCAAAGTATGGTGCAAAAAAATGTCTCATTCCAATTGTGTATATTGGCTTCTAGGGGTAGTTAAGGCTTTATTTGCTCTAGGATCAAATTGTTTGTCTTTTTAGTACTCCACAGTATCTACAGAATTCTTCTCCAGCAATGCACTACAAATGACTTGATTTTTTTCCTGTCAGCTTTCTTCACTGTCCAGCTTTCACAACCATATATAGAAATGGGGAATACTATAGCATGGACCATCCTGACATTTGTGTTACCCCTCTCTTATGTCTCTGGCTCTCAGCCTGGCTTTTTATATTTCCCCGGCTTTTGAAGACATCTGCTATGTACCTCTTACTTGCCCAGTAACAACCGCAGTTCCCATATTGTCTTTTTGAGGTCCAACCTTCAGTTGGATCCTGCCTTTAGTTTCTCAGCTCTCACCTAGAGAGTGTTCCTATACCTAATCCCAATCAACAGATGCCACACTATCAAAACATGTCAACAGATGGCACTGCATAGTTCGAGTGGGAAGGGGACAGGCCCTACACCTTTTAAAAGATCCTATCTCCTTTTTATAAGATGTCCTGTGACCCTGAAATACATTTCAGAGGAGTCAGGAGAGTAATATCTCCACAAATACCTTTAAGGTGAAAGTTCAAGTTAAGTAATGTGTATAATTGCTTTTATGTCAAACTTCAAATTGCTCAGGAAGGCATATTTAATCACTTTGCTTTAGCCTTCCAACAATCTTATAGGTAGGAATATCTAAGAAAGGATGACTGGGTTATATTTAAAAGCTTCAGTGTCAAGCGTTGTATCAACTCTACGGAGCTTATCACACAGGAACAATTGGAAGTGTAAACAGGGTTTATCCCATGAAAATCTTGCATTCGCAATAAAAGTTTTAACATGATGTCATGATCAAAAGTGATTAAAGAGACATTAACCCAGGAATAACCAGGTGATAAACAGCAACAAATCATTCACAGGAAAATCCTGTGAGTGATTTGTTGCTGTTTTTTACCCGGTTATTATCTAGTTATTCCCGGAATAATGACCAATGTGTGTGAAAATCTTAATCGCGCTTTAAAAGTAATTGCACAATTTTCACAGGATAAACCCCATTTAAATTTCCAATTTCCCTCTGTGTGATAAACGCCTACGTTTCAATTGTGTATGATTGAGAATAGAGCTTGTACAATAAGTCTCTCAGCTACTCTGAATATTTTAAATCAATCTAGGAATAATTTAATGAATTGAAATTTTTTCTAGTTAAGTTTTTCTTTTATTTGTATTGATAAGCATGATGTTTTTGTTAATTGAATGGAAATTTCTCATCTTTTTCTGTTCATACATAGTTCTTAGTTTAATTGAAAAGTCCTTTTCAAAAAACAACTATGATCTTTTCCCCTTCAATCTCCCCAGATATTTGATATTTCTTGGGACTTGTACCAACCAAACAAACTTGTCAGCTGTGGTGTAAAACACATTAAGGTAAGACATATGTTTGCATATCTTTTCTGTTTTTTTCCTTTTCAAACAATTAAACAACCTTATACTCTGAAGTAGTATGTAAAAGGATCTTGTAGCGCCCTTGAGACTAATTGAAAGAAAGAATTTGGCAGCATGAGCTTTTGTAGACAAGTCTGCTTCCTCAAATGCCTGAAGTAGATGGTCCAGGAACAGACTGATATAAGCAGCCTGTGTGTAAAAAAGGCAATAGAAATGCAAAACTTGTGGCTACAGAGAGGAAGTGACAAATTCAGTTTTAAGGGTGGTTATTGGGGGATAAGTCAGAAGGAAGGTTATTGCCTAAAGCCAAGGTGAGTAGATAACCATAGGAATGGTGGTGGGAGTATTAGAATGTAGTATGGGAACCAGAAAGGAGACCTGATGAACTGGTCAAGAGAGCTGGGGGGCTAGCAAGTTTTATGTGTGCAGTGTGCCAGGAAACCATTGTCTCTGTGCAACCCACTATTGATGGACTGGCACTTGTGTATATGTTCCAGTGTAAAGATTGGCCTGTTTGCCCATTGAGGAGTGCAGAAGGGTACTGCTAACAAAGTAAGCATATATCACATTGGAAAATGAGCAAGAGAAAGTCCCTCTAATATTGTGGGCGATATCATTAGATCCTGTGATGACATTCCCTGAATAGATGCGTGGGCAGAATTGACATCTGGGTTTGTGGCAAGGACTTGTCTACATCTGTGTTGTGTGCCCTCCTGTAAGTAAGTAACTTTGAGATTTGGAGGCTGTTGTAGGCGAGTAAATACCTGCCACCAAGAGTCCTTGAGAGGACAATATTATTGTCCAGAATAGGTTATAATTCATTGATGATAGATCTGAGTTGTCTCAGTTGGAAGTTGCATGTGACCACTAGTGAAGTTCTGTCATTTTCTGTCCTCAGTCTGTTCTGTAATAGATTAGTCCTGGCCATACGTATTGCTTTGTTCATCTGTTTTCTTACTTCATGTGGTTGGTACTGTAGTTTGAGGAATACTTGTTATAATTGCATGAATTTGTGGCTCCGAGCAGATGTGATTGTATCAGAGGGTTTGGCTGTAGCTTATGGATCTCATAGTGTGTTCAGGGTGGAAACTGGAGGCATATAAGTATGTGCAGTGGTCAGTGGGTTTCCAATATCATAGCAGTGCATCAAATGCCAAGTTGCCATTTTAATGCCATTATGTGTGCTGAAGCTTCCTAATAAATATACATGCATTTTACATACTCATGCCTCCATCTCCTGGATTTACAAAGGAAAAGCTATGCATTACATACAGTGCGTGGGAATGCTGGGGGGGGGGCAATTCATCCAAGATAATCAGATTCCCCAGCCAACAGTGCTTTGCTGTGTACCTAAAACTAGTTATTGTTTGGTCTAGATGTACCTCTTTCAGTAAGCCATTCTAAATCATAGAGTGTAATGTTTTCATACAAAATTCTTTTCTAATCTATTTCCTTCTTAGAATAAACTGGAAACATGCAGTTTGAAACAACAATAAGATAGTGTACATGGTGCCTGGAGAAAACGTTCCTGAAAATTGAGCACTAAAGACTGTAATTGAGGTCAGGAAGGATCACTGACCACCTTTGGACTGTAGTCAACAACAAATGCACCCCCACTTAGCCTAGTTACATTTGATCATTAACTAATGGAGGCAGTCAAGATACAAAAAGCTACTGAATGGTTAATGCTACAGATCTTGAATTAATAAGGATACATTCCTGTTAAACTCTCATGTAGCTTGAGCTAACCTGCTTTTAATTGCAAAAGCAAGCAGTGGTTCAGTGACTGATATTCTCCATATGGAAGAAAAAAACCTTTTTGTCTTCAAGGTAATACTGCAGTTAAGACATGCTGCATTGAAGGATTTCTTACTGCTAGCTGAGGTAACCTATTAGTCATATCTCATGCTCATTGTTGGGAAAAGGCTAGATAGCTGGGGCAGTATAATATAGAAGCCCTTGTTATGCTATTTATATCCAGATAGGCAGAATTAGCGACAGGAGAGTCAATGTCCACAAATTACCTTCAGCCATTGAAGTCTTCTGTTTGAAGGTGTGAATTTCTGTTGAGAAGTTTGGCCTGAGTATCGTCTTCTATCAATTAAAAACCTAACGAAAATAATGCTTTCTCGCTTTTTTGTTGTTGCTGCTGTTATTAGCTTCTTGCTAATTATCAACATTTTCCAGAGTTTTCTGTGGGTTTTTCTGGCTGTGGCTGCATTCTGGAATAATTTATACCTGATGTTTCATCTGCATCTGTGGCTGGCATCTTCAGAGGGTGATGGCATGAAAGTATGTGGAGTGTCTGTGTTTGGATAAATTATTCCAGAACATAGTCACACAGCCCAAAAAACCCACAGAAAACTGGCCATGAAAGGTTTTGACATCACATTTTCCAGATTTTAATATTATCAGGTTATTGTTATTTAAGAGAAGCTTAATATTTACAACTTTTAAAGAAGAAAATTAAACTTCTCAAAATGTCTTCTTTATTATCCTGATTTCCTAAGGAGCTCTGCCCTAGCACAGCTGAATACTTTCTTCCCCCTATGTTTTCATAAAGCTGCCAAGCATTTATAGTTTAATCTCTTAGTAAATTGTTTCTGTTAATAGGGTGCTAGAGAGAGCTCTATCTATGGTAGATTTTGTTGTTGTTGTGTTTAGTCAAGTTGTTTCCAACTTATGGCAACCCTAAGGCAAATTTATCATAGGGTTTTCTGGGCCTGAAAATTGTGACTTGCCCAAGGCCATCTAGTTGGTTTCCATGGAACTGAACCCTGATCTTGAGAGTCCTAGTCCTGTGATAAAACCATTACATCACACTGGCTCAGACTTTGTTGTAGTGTTGTACTGTTTTTAAATTTGAAAAATAGGCAAGATAGAGTTTTTCCCCCTAGCCTTACTCAGCCTTCTTCTTGTTTTTTCTTTCTGACTTTAATAATTATGTTTGCACATGGTAAAATGGATGATAACCCATTTCACCTATATGCTGAACTTCCGGAAAATATCTCTTTCAGTATATTGCACAGTAGTGTCTATTTTAGCAAATTTGTTTTATGAGACTGCTTAATGCTTAGTTTAATGGCTTCCATTAGACTAATTGCTGCTTACCATCTCATTTGTATTAAAATATAGAAAGCACCACCCCACCCCCGTGGCTCACCATATTCAACTTAAGAAAAGTTATGCATTAAACATAGTACTGTTAAGACTAATTGAATTATTTTAGCATGAGCTTTGTGAATGTCAGTCCCATCCTTCAGATGCAATTGATGTTGAAGACTAAATGAAAAAGACTAAAATGGCTATATCCCTTTTAAAATTAAAACTTTTAATTAAATTGATATTTTATTAAATTTATTGTGTTAATAAATTTTAAACAGTGGTATCTGTTCTAAATTATATAAAAATGTTAAAGTATACCACTTACTCATGACTCTCTTTTTTTGGATATCATATTAAGTCAGACTGGCTTGTCCCTGCTTTGTACCATCCTTCACTACAACAGATGAATTATGAGTCAGAATTAGAAGTCAGTTTTAAACAAGAATTTAAAATGGACTTTCGAATCTTGGCACTTTCAGCTATAATCCTGGGTTCAGAAGTAGTCCAAAGCTGCTACTTCTTGGTAGCAGTGTTCAAAGACATAGCCATGAGACTAAATGAGAGAAACAAGTCTGTAGTATAAACATTGTCTGGGCCTACCTGCATCTGATGAAGGAGATTCAGGGTGCATCTACACTATGGAAATAATGCAGTTTAAAACCACTTTGTTATGGCTCCATTCTCCAGAATCCTGGGATTTGTAATTTGTGAAGTACCAATATAATAATAATAATAATAATAATAATAATAATATTTTTTTATTTATATACCACTTTTCCAACAGATCAAAGTGGTTTACAAAAATGCATAAACAATTACATAAACAATTACATTAACAAATACACAACTAAAAATTCATCCCCTTACCTTAACTAAATACAGTTAAATTAATCAAAATACGATTAAATTAATAACATTAAAGTCTATTAAGATATACCCTCAACCCAATATCAAATATACAAATACAATCACAGCAGCAAAAACTCATTACAATACAATAAAATATAAAACAGAAAACAATTAAGACAATACTATCAAATACTATCAGACAATAATATCACATTCTAACAACCACCTTGTACTGCTATATCCTCCAGCTGTTGTAATATTAGTTCGTGTTGACTTGGAGGCTTCACCATCGAGCCGGCTTTGAGGGTGCCGCTCCCACCGGTCCCTGCCTCCACGCACCTGCGCATGGTGTTTCTGGCGCTGGGGCTGGAGTGCTCTTGTGTCCTGGCTGGCTAAAGAAGGCTAAAGACCTTGTAAAACTACAAATTCCAAGATTCCATAGGATGGAGCTACTTAAAGTGGTGTCATTATTGCTACATGGTAGAAATTTCAACAGTGTAGATGCACCCAGGGCTTAGGCATAGGAGTAACAAGCAAGAAGTTTTTACAGGAGTAGGAGTAGGAATAAGGAGTAACAAAATACATTTGTTGCTCCTTATTCCTGTTATTATATTGGACATACAAACACCAAAATAATTTTATTATACTGCAGTGGGGAAGGGACTGGAAGGCAAAGAGAGACACTTACTTACTTACTTACTTACACACACACACACACACACACACACAAGCTTTGCAAAGCAACCAGGGCTTTTCCCCAGGTCTGGGGAGTAGGAGTAAGGAGTAAAGGAGTAAGAGGTTTTTACAGGAGTAGGACTAGAAGTCACATTAAGAAAAATATCTTACTCCAAAGTAGGACAAGAAGTAACCCCAAAATCACCACAACTCCCCAGCCCTGGATGTACTCCATTCTACAAACACTGGATTGGGGCCATGATGTGCGGTTGCCATGGCCCTGATCCAACACACAATGAGGGGCGTGACGCCGCCCCCTTAGGACCATCTGTTTTCGGCCCACAACTCCAGTGAATTCTTTTGAAGGGAATGTATAACTTTGTTCAGAACTATATGAGTATTTTTCTATCACAGTTTGATGAGTGTTCTGGTTTTTTTATATATACAGTCCTCCCTTCCCTTACGCGGGAGATCCACTCCGGGGAGACACCCCCCCACGTAAGGGAAAAAACGCGGATGCTCAAGCCCCATTCAAATGAATGGGGCTTGCTGCGGTGCACGCCACGGAGCACATGTCATTGTTTCTTTCCGGTGCACACCTCTCTTCCTTCCGGCACGGCTTCCAGTGTATGCTGGAAGCTGCGTAAAATGTGCCCGCGTATAACGCGGGTGCACTGTATTGCATTTATATTTGTTTTCAGTTCCTGACAAAGGCCTAGTGTGACCAAAACGTATTGGGCTTTTTAAACACTAATAAACAGTTGATCATCTTTTAGCATATGGAGCTTGTCTTCTCTTTGTTTGCAAACAAGTCTGGAGCCTTTGACAGCTGGGAAGAACTGGAGTAGCAATGTAACTTTTGGAGCAGAACCTTGCTTGGCTTCACTGGAAAGAGGATAGGAATGTAGGGTAGCCTAAGGGTGAAAGCTTGAATGGAAGTGTTTTGAAAAAAAGATTCCTCTGCTGTGCAGGCAAGAAAT
This sequence comes from Sceloporus undulatus, assembly GCF_019175285.1. Classification (NCBI taxonomy): domain Eukaryota; kingdom Metazoa; phylum Chordata; class Lepidosauria; order Squamata; family Phrynosomatidae; genus Sceloporus; species Sceloporus undulatus. Next base: position 350,298,395 of record NC_056522.1, on the reverse strand, counting down.
GATAGAACTGGGACAGTGCAGGGAGTGGGACCTATAGAGACACACCCAACCCTGCAGGTGTTGTAAATATTGTAAATGGGAATAGAGACAGGACTTAAGAATGATCTGAACCTTAATTTAGTTGAATTTTTACCATTGTTATTAATTTGGTGAAATAAATTCCACTTGAGTTGTGTTGTGTGAAGGGAGGACAGATGTGAGGCTTCTCTAGATACAGGTACCATATATGTGAAGATTGCCTTTCTAACGATTGACCTCAATAAACCAGTTTAAAGCCATAGGATATAGAATCATAGGGCCTGAACAGACAGGCCAAAATAAAGCTGCTTCGGGTCAGTTTAGAGGTATGCTGTTTAAATGCTGCATGAGTCCTAAGAGGCCGGAAACTGTGCCAAAGCCACGCTCCAATCCTAAGGACTAGAGTTCAGCTTTGACACAGCTTCTGGCCTCTTAAAATACATGTGCCATTTAAACAGCACATCTCCAAAGTGACTCGAAGCAGCTTTATTTTGGCCTGTCTATTTGGGCCCATAGAATTGAAAGACACCACCAGGGTAATCTGGTCCAACACCCTGCCATACAGGAACACATGAGGACAGTTGCTTCATTGCTGGATGCCAAGGCAGGGACAGCAGAATTACCAAGTGGTGTGAGAGAGGGCACTAGCCCTCTCTCAAGGACACATTGGAGTGTTACTACTGACTCATGGATATTATCAGTAATAGCAGTTTTATGCCTTCCATTTTGATTTTTCCCCTGTATTATCCAGTAAATGCAGCATGATATCATTATGCTTCTATTTTCCTTACTCCCAGAAGCAGCTATTGATAAAGTGAACTGTAGAAAGGGAATGTCATAGTACGCACTTTCACAGAGTTATGGAGCTGCTATTTTTTCGAGAGTCACATATGTTTTAATATCTAATTCCTCTATAAAGCTTTGGTTTTCAAATAAATAAATTATTAAAATACTAATAAAACAACTTTATTTTGCAGTTCTGGAATTTATGTGGCAACTCATTGACACCAAAGCGTGGGGTTTTTGGTAAGACTGGTGATCTCCAAACTATATTGTGCCTCGCTTGTGCAAGAGATGAAGTAACATATTCTGGTGCACTTAATGGAGATATATACGTATGGAAAGGAATCAACCTTATAAGGACCATACAGGGAGCACATGCTGTAAGTATTCTTTTGATATGAATGAACTGACAGGATAAATTGGCATTATAAACATTTTGTGGGATAAGTACAGATTTTTAAATTGGTGTTATTTCAATTAATGATAACAGCACATTAGTAGATGCTGATTCTAAACTTGCAGTTTCACAGTAGGCTAATACGACTAACTGTCAGCACACGCTTCATCTAACCTTCGGTCTAGGGTACTCCGGTATTAAAGTCCCTCCACTGGCTGCCTATTAGTTTCTGGGCCCAGTACAAGGTGTTGGTTATCACCTTTAAAGCCCTAAATGGCTTGGGTCCAAACTATCTCAGGGACCGCCTCCTCCCATGTAATCCTCCCCGCACACTCCGATCCTCTGGGAGGAATTTGCTGCAGCCTCAAAGATCTAGGCTTTCGGCTACCTCCCAGAGGGCTTTTTCTGTTGTCTCCCCCAGATTATGGAATGACTTGCCAGACAAGATCCGTCAATTGACATCTTTAGACAGCTTTAAAAAGGCTGTCAAGACAGATCTCTTCCGGCAGACCTTTCTGGAATAGATAACCCCGGCCTCAGGAACCCTCTTCTTATAAGAGTCCCCAAGGTCCTCCCTGGAAATGCTACCGTAGTTTACTGTTTTATTTGTTTTGTTTTGTTTTGTTCTGCTTTGTTTTTGTCTTGTAATAATGTGTATGTGTAAATGTTGTTTAATTTGTTGGTTTTAATTATAATTGATTTAATAATTTTTAAGGGGGGGAGTTTTGATGTACAATGTATTGTATTTTATTGCTTTTAGCCGTCCCGATTGACCTCAAGGAGCGGGATATAAATTATTATTATTATTATTATTATTATTATTATTATTATTATTATTATTATTAT
>NC_056522.1:350289016-350296341 GCF_019175285.1 Sceloporus undulatus | reverse complement strand
TATTATTATTATCTGGTGAGTGAGTAGGAGGGATGTGTGTGTTCTATTACCACTTTCAGACAACATGACCTTTTTCAGGGATAAGGATGTAAGGTACTGTTATATACCTAGAAATGCTTAAACTCCCTGTTCCTCAGCATGAGATTTTTCCAAATTTTCTGGAAGTGATATGAGTTCACTGGCCAGGAGCAGATGGAAAGGAAAATCTGGCTTACCCCTGGAGTTTTCCAGTTTGCAGGGAGAACCCACTGACCTCACTACCAGCTCCCTCAACAGCTTGACAACTGACAACTGTCGCACCCCCTACTGCTGTGAGGAAGGACCTACCAAAATGGAGCATGTGCGGTTACAAGCTGCATTGGATAATTACTCTTTTTTTCCTGATTCTATCACAAACTCATGCACACTCTGCCAGCTACTCCAATCATCCCCCAAATCCTGCTCAGCCACTGGCCATTGAATGCCCCACATGACTGGCTGCTTAATTCCTTTGATTAAATTTCCTTTAATTGCTCAGATCTTATGGTACAGGTTTCTAGTTCTTCCTTTTTTGTTGTCATCTGCTATTTCTCTACATTGATTATTATAATAGTTTTCTTTGTCCGTGTGCGCAAGTCATTGAACATTTGTATTCAAGGTTCTGACACTATTTTCCTCACCTTTTACTTTTGCTTCTTGTCTGCCCTTAACTGCTGCAGATAGTTTATTTTTGCATTCCTCCCTGACAATGTGCCAGAGTTCTGCTGGCTCCCTGACATAAATGCATGTAGCTTTCCCACTGCCTTTTTCTCCAATTGCTTGCAAAAGGAAATTTAATTAAATCCTCTGTGGTAATTGAACATTGTATGAGTGGATATCTATTTTAATTACAGAACTTTCCTGTCATTTACACCCATGCCCCAAATTTGCTTGCTTATCCCACAGTACAATCACCCCTTTCCTTCCTGATCTTCTGTTGATAAGAAGGAATAATATTATTCTGTCCATATTTTGACTGAAGAATTTTTTATTCATTTCTGTGATCCAGAAAGTGAAAATCAAATAAAACATGAAACTGTCTAGCATATATGCTGTAATTGGCCAGACTGCATGTTTTTGTGGTTAAACTGCTATATTACATATTACTTTCAGAAAGAATATTTAAAAATTAGTATTTTATTCATGTAAGAAACTATCTGCCAGAGGTGTTTGGGCCCCATTGCCAAGAGGCCCCATTGCCTGAAAGCCAAATTTCTGTGTATCCTTGTTTCCTTCCAAAAGGTGAACAGTGATCAATAAAATTCAAATTGTGGAAACCAGGGTTGCAAGGGAGAAGGTAAGAATGCATAGACTTGCTGGCCTGGGTAAATCTGAGGTAAAAACAGGCTATTAGGCTATTAGAACCAGAGCAGAATTTGTGTTAATCTGTTTGTGTAAATTTACGTGTCAAAGGGATCTAGGAGTCCAAGTAGACCACAAGTCAACAGTCAACAGTACAATGCAGCAGCTAAAGAGGCCAATGCAATTTTAGGTTCCATCAATAGATGTATAATGTCTAGATCAAGGAAAGTAATAGTGCTACTCTATTCTGCTTTGGTCAGGCCCCACCTGGAATACTGTGTCCAGTTCTGGGCACCACAATTCAAAAAGGATGTTGAGAAACTGGAGCGTGTCCAAAGGAGGGCGACTAAAATGGTGAAGGGTCTGGAAACCATGCCTTATGAGGAACGACTTAGGGAGCTGGGTATGTTTAGCGTGGAGAAGAGAAAGTTAAGAGGTGATATGATAGCCCTGTTTAAATATTTGAAGGGATGTCATATTGAAGAGGGAGCAAGCTTGTTTTCTGTTGCTCCAGAGAATAGAACCCAGAACAATGGATGCAAACTCCAGGAAAAGAGATTCCACCTGAACATTAGGAGGAACCTCCTGATAGTAAGGGCTTTTTGGCAGTGGAACACATTTCCTCGGAGATTGGTGGAGTCTCCTTTCTTGGAGGTCTTTAAACAGAGGCTGTATGGCCATCTGTCGGAGATGCTTTGATTGAGAGTTCCTGCATGGCAGGGGGTTGGACTGGATGGCCCTTGGGGTCTCTATGATTCTATCAGTTTTCTTCATTCTATTGTAGAAGTCTGCAGATGGACCAGACCCATTTTAGAATATTTTGCTGTAGCCAAGCCTATAATGGATACAAAACGTATTAATTTCCTTCTCATAATATTTACTAAGATACAGATTAGTGTATTGTATACTAATATTGGAAATCTTCTGTCCCATTCAGAATTTTGATCTGTATACATGAACATATATAATTAAATAATAAAAATGTATGTATTGCATGGTTACACTGGTAGAACTTTACATGGGAAATGTATATATAGTACACCTCCTTAGTAGCTGAATAATTTATTTCAGTATTCTTTAACAGAAGTGAATACTCAAGTTGTGTGGATTAAAGCCAATGCTAAGGTCAGATAACAGGCACCCTGTATAAAACATCAGCATGTTGCTTGGACAAGTTTTAATTAAATATAAGTGGAAACAATACAGGAAAGTTAAACAAGTGTTTTAACTCCCTTGTGAGCCAACACGTAGCCCCCATTGTTTACCTCTATTTCCAAACACAAATCAGAATGATATAAATTAAATTTATTGTATCTTAGAACTGAGATAACAGTTTTTGTCATTTTTGGCCCTTTATTCACAGTCTGTTTACTTGTACACACTAATTTAAAAATGGATGAGTATTTCAGATTTTAGCATGGTATAAATACAAAGAGAACATGTTTTAACAGGAGGATCAAGATCCCAGTCTACCAAGTCATTCCACTACTTTGTTTACTAGCACTATGAGTAAAAGCAAACACTTCCAGAAATTCATCAGGCAGGTATTTTGGAATCACATGGCACATTTAAAAGCCTTCCCCTTAGAACATGCCAGAAGAACTTCGGTTATTACTGAGAAGTCACTGGCATGCTCCCTAAAGATAGCAAGGATTCTAAGCCTGACACCTATCATTCCCTCTCTTTCCCCTAAAAAAGATCCTGACCAAACTGTGATCAAGCCAAGGATAAGGAAAAGATTAATGGGAAAAAAGACAAATGGGAAACAGAAAATTTTTTAAAAAAAGTTCTATGATCCTTTGCTCACATGAATTCTAGAAATTTGCTTCTGATTCTGGAGTCACTTCAGAGAGTCAGGCAGGCATCAGCATACTGGATTCCAGCAGGCTCTCCTATAAAGCTATAAACAGGCTCTCCTGTTTCTGTTTGAAAATTCCTCTGCCACTCCCATACTCCAGTCCCTTATTCTGGTGCTTGGGAATATACAACAGCTGCAGTTAGAAGATGTTATCTTCATTTCCTTGATCTGCAGGAGTGGTTACCTCTTCAAGATCATGTCTACAAATCATGGTATGATAATCTAATAATCAGAAGATGCCATCCTTAATTTAGCCTTTCCTCATAGAGACCAACCAAGCCATTGATCGGTTTCTTGGTCCTCCTATTTCTGCTCATGATCTTGATCATCACATTATAGACCTGCAAATCCTGGAACCATTCTTGGATGTATCTGCTTGATCAGTCCTGACCTTAATCACTACATTATACATTATCTCCTAATGTTACACCATTGTCCTTCCCAATGCCATGAATCTTGATCTGAAACAGGAGTGGGGTTGGTATCTGATGTTATGAGCCCTCTGCTTGCTCCTCTCAGCCCTCTGCTTGTTGCTGTCATCTTCATTAAAACCAAAACAAACAGCTTTTCAGAAGTAGTACTAGATGGTATTCAGGAGAGCAGGATCTCTTCCAACTCAAATGAGAATGATGGACTGGTGTCATGGGAGAATCCACAGATGGGTCTTAAGGCTCTATGACATTGGCTTTTGGGGCCTTGAGTTCAGATTATGATCCTCCCTCATAGGAGCTATACAGACTGGTCAAAAGGGCTGGCATCAGGGTGGAGCGGGAGCGTGCTGACCGCCCGCCCCGACTCCACTCCCCAAAGCAGCATCATGCCGCCCGCCCACCCAGATGACAGGCGGCATCACAATGTTTTTTCAGTGGAGCGTTTAGACACGCTGCAATGAAGAAAGGGGGGGGACGCCACACAGCGGTGGCAAAGGCATCCTTTTTTCATGTCAAAAAGAAGCAGCATTTTGCAGCTTCTTTTTGGTCTGGAAAAACACTGAATCGGGGCCACAGCGTGTGGTTGCTGTGGTTCTGATCTGGTGAGCAAAGAGGCAGTGGAGAGCTGCCCTTACTTGCTGTCTGTTTTGCCCCATAGTCCTCCTGCCAAATAGTCATTCATTGGTACACTCTTGACATCCTTTCAACAGTTTCCTTCAATCAAGCAGGGGTGATTCCCCGCCCCCAAAATAGGATTTCAAGATGAATTTGGGTTGAGCAGATGAAAAAGTTCAGCCTTTCATGGTATGTTGTATATACTCATGTATAAGAGTAGAAATTTTAGTCACATAATTGACCCAAAAAAACCTGAGTTGACTTTTCCAGAAGTCAATGTAATTACTGTACTTATAACTCTTATTAAAAAGGGAACCATCCCCTGGTGAAAAGCAAGAGTGTAATTTGCCCTGGAAGCACTGAACACCCCCCCCCAACTGTCTCATGCATCAGCCTTTAGTGTGAGCACAATTATGTCTGCTGCAGTTTTGTAGGTTCGTTGTCATTGTTTTCCTTTGCTTCATCCTCCTTCCTACATGCCGCTATGTTTTACCCTCAATTTGTCCACAAGTCATATCAAAATTCCTGATTTTGGTCCCAAAACATAACATTGACTTATATATAGTCAAGTATATACAGTACCCTCTTCCCACAAATATAAAGCAGTGTGAATCTGTATCTATAGCATTTAACATTTTTGTTTTTCTTTCATTAAAGCAGGGTTTAATTAAAAATGAATAATAAAAATGAAAGCGAGGTTTCATTGCTATCACACACAGTTTAAAGTGTTTAGCTGCCTGGCTGAAAATAGTATACTCATGAAGTTGTATTAGTGGACCTGTGATTAGCTTCCTTGTCCAATCCCTGTGATTAAAATCACAATGAATAAAATGATTGAGGTACATCATCTCCAAATGAACTGGATTAAATGAAGTAAATATTCTTGTCATACAAGTCAAATGTTATAGTACCTGAGAAGTCATAGACCTATATTATAAGGGCACAGGATATATATTCTGTTTTTCTAATTTCAGTTAAAAGGTTACACAGTACAGGAGTACCTGAGTTAACAAACCCTCCGACAAAGACTTTTTACAAAGTCTTTTTATGGCTCCCAGTCATCTTTGTTCTCCTTGTCCTCTGGCTGGCTGGGAGTTTTAGCTACACTGGCACTGAGAGGATAGAGAAGGAGGGCTGGAGGAACACAGACTTTCAGTATCAGGTTGTGGTAGTGTATCTACACTGCAGTAAGCAATGCAATAATGCTTGAGCTGGGAAAGAACAGGATTCTTCTCTAACTGAGCCTACTGTAGCTGTGTGTACCTGCTTTGGCTGGAAGGTAAACAACGTCTGCGTCCAGAATCCCTTACTGACTATGTGTGAACAGCAAAACATAGAGAAAAGGAGAAAACAGATAAACCTGCCTGATGGTAAAAAAACAGAATCTGTAAGTTTGGCCATCAAAATGGAAATCATAAGAAAAGTGGGGGCTTGAGAAAGAAAACGTAATCTCTGCATACATTTTGGAAGGTTCAAAATATTTTTGTCTATCGAAGACATACTTGACCTGCTTGTTTCCTTTCATAAATGAACACTGTCAGTCTTGGATAAAATGTTTGCTGAAACATGTTCAACTATGCCACTTTTTTTGTGGTGCAGGAACCAATCCCTATTCTTTCTGTACTATTTCTGACCTGGTGCCAAATTTTCTGTTAAACAATAATCCCAGTAACAACTGCTTTGTTAACTGAGTTATATCTGTTGTTGTGTAAAGTTGTCAAATATGTTTAGTAGTTGTGGTGGTGTATTGGAATTCATCCTCTGATTTTTCTGAAAAAGCTGGGCATGCATTGGCTTAAGAATCATGATGAAAGACAAATAAATGATCCTTCTGAATTAATTTTAAATTAATCAATATTCTATGTTGCATGTATAGTTTAATGTACTTGTTGTTCTGCTTTAGGCAGGAATTTTCAGTATGAACGCATGTGAAGAAGGCTTTGCCACAGGTGGCAGAGATGGCTGTGTTCGCCTTTGGGATTTAAATTTTAAACCAATTACTGTGATTGATCTCAGGGAAACAGACCAGGGATATAAAGGTAACCTCCCTATTATTTTAATGATATTATGTTAGGAATTGATTGTTTCAGTTGTGAAGGCTGTGAGAATAAAGAACATCCTTCTGCTGTATATGTTGGGCAGGATACTGTCTGTGTTCAAGCAGGTAGGCCTCAGTGCTTTTTGGGAGGCAACAAGAGAAATGCTGGAATATCCACATCAACATGTAGTTCTGCCAGTTACCCTTCATGACTCTGCTAATTCTTGAAGGCAGCGGTTCCAGAAATTTTAGTTCAAGACACAAATCTGTTAGGACTCAGTTGCTCTGCGAAGTTCATCAAAGCTCTAATTTTATTTTCATATTCTAGAAGTGAAATATTTAGACATATATTAAACATTGTAAATGTCGCTTAAGTATTTTGAGTGCATTTGACAGGAAAAATATTATTAGCATTTTCATTGCTTATGGTAATTAGTAGCCTAAAAGATGCTAGTGTACACCCTTCCATCACAGTTCTCCTTCCTTACAGTTCTGGATGTCAGTCTGTGCTATTGTATCTTTAGTTCACACACTTTAATTAGGTTAACTACTCTTTTCTGGAGATTATGGATGGTATCTCTTAACCAAATGTATTAAATGAAATCTCAGTCTCTCCCCTAAAATGTTAGATTTCTCACATCTTGAATCTCACACATTATGCTTCCAATTTTAAGTATGGGAATCAGATAAATTAAAAACAGTGCTTCAGCAAGCACATTCATGACATTTTGTCTTATTGTCCTTTGGCTGCAAAATCTGGATGTCACAGTAGTTTTTAAGATTGTGCTTTTGCTAGATAAGCCAGTGTAAGGCACTTTATATATAGGGCAGGGAAATGTCTAATTAACTATCTGTAAGCCTCTCTGACAGCCTTCCTGGCTGAAGAGCAGCGTATAAATGCAGTGTGTGTGTGCGTGTGCATAGTATTAATCTTTTGTTGTTGAAAACTTGCTGTAAACCTTATCTGTATCAGAAGAGATCAAGGTAGCTAGGGAAGACCTGAGATTTACGTACTATCAGTCATAGGTATCTTTACTCTAAGGGATGTCCCATAAAGCTCAGT
>NC_056522.1:350098869-350289006 GCF_019175285.1 Sceloporus undulatus | reverse complement strand
TGAGCATTTTCCCATACAACTGCCTACAGTATAATGACCTTTACCCACGTTGCATGGACTCCAAAAGGAAAAAAAAGTCAGCAGAAGGTCCTAATGAATACTTCCATTAAGTCATCCAGTTCTAAATGGTTTTTGTTAGACTTGTAAAGGATGCATTTACTGTTTATACCAGTGTCAGCAAGCTTGAAGCTGCTGTTGAAATGGACAGCAAAGGAGAAATATATGGTTTATTTGTGTAAAAAGAGCCCCAACCACTGATAGATAGGCTAGACAAGGGGTTAGAACAGTGTGAGCTGGGTACAGACTCTACTCATTTATTATAATATACAGCAGAGAATTTTGCCTTGTATAAAGGGAAGAATGTATCCTGTATTATTTTATTAATGTTTATCTGTCTTTCCAGGAACTTTATTTCTACACTGCAAGTGTTTCATAGTATTTACTTTTTTGTTGTAAATACATTTGCTTTCCACAGGTCTGTCTGTGAGAAGTGTTTGCTGGCGAGGAGATCACATCCTAGTTGGAACACAAGACAGTGAAATTTTTGAGATTGTGGTGCATGAACGCAATAAGCCTTTTCTCATTATGCAAGGGCACTGTGAAGGGGAGCTTTGGGCCTTGGCAGTTCATCCTACAAAACCATTAGCCATAACTGGAAGTGATGATCGATCAGTCAGGTTAGCTCAATTGGATTATCAAAAGATACGTGATGTTATAAATGTACCTTTAAAAGTGATTGGTGATTTTTTACATTTTATTTTTTTATATTTGAGTTTATGATATTTTATTAAAGGTATCTTCTGTCTTAGTATTTTATTATTAACTACCATCAAGTCAACTTTGATTTATGGTGACATTATGAATGAGAGACCTCAAAGTCACTATCATCAACAGACATGCTCAGGTCTTGCAGACTCAAGGCTATGGCTTCCTTGTTGGGTCTATCCAGATTTTCCTACTGCTTTCTAGCTTATCAAGGAGAATTCAGGCATGATTTACTCTGGGACTCATTTATTTGTCTTTTTAGCAGTCCATGGTATGTATAGAACTCTGCTCCAGCACCACATTTCCTATGAGTTGATTTTCTTCCTATCAGCTTTCTTTATTGCCCAGGTTTCACAACTGCACATAGAAATAGATCAACATTTGTGTAGAGCTAGCTATATTGTATGCAGTACTGAGAGGTGCTCTGAGCCAAAGGTATCAAACTAGTCCGCAACATACTTCAAAGGCATCAGATTCTACCTGATCTTGTAAGCTAAGCATGGTAATTCCTGGTTGGTACTTGAATGGGAGTCTACCAACGGATTCCAGATATTATAGACTGTATTTCAGAGGAAGGAACTGGCAAAAGCATGTCTTTAAGAACACTCTATGAAATTCATGGGGTTGCCATAAATCATAAGGTGTGCACACACATAGCTTAAAGCACCAGTGCTTTGTTTATTTTGTTATTTATTTTGCTGCATGGGTGATAACAACTTTCCTTTTTTTATATACTTAAAACTTTTCTTACAGAATATGGAGCCTTATAGACCATGCATTGATTGCTCGGTGCAATATGGAGGAACCAATTCGTTGTGCAGCTGTTAGCATGGATGGAATTCATCTTGCACTTGGAATGAAGGATGGTTCTTTCACAGTACTTCGAGTTAGGTAGGTTATATGCCACAAACTTCAAAATTCTTTACAGTTGATTTTCTCAATGAATAATCATTGTTCTTTAATCTATTTTTAATCTGTTTTCTACCTGCATGGCTTATGCCCAATCTATCCTTCCATTTGGACTAATTTGTAATATAGTCAGCCCTCCTTGTCCGTGGATTATCCATCCAGGGATTCCACCATCCACAGCTTGACTTTTTTAAAAAAGAAATCCAAACAGCAAAACTTGATTTTGCCATTATTTTAAAATAAGGGATGCCACTTTACTATACACTTGTATATACAGTCGGCCCTTCTTATACACAGATTTTTTATACACAGATTCAAGCATACATGGTTTGAAAATGTTTTAAAAAAGTATAAATTTCAAATAGCAAACCTTGATTTTCCATTTTTTTTTAATAAGGGACACCATTTTGCTATGTCATTATATTTAATGGGACTTGAGCATTCATGGATTTTGTTATACATGGGAGATCTTGGAACCAGACCCCAGCGTATAACAAGGGTCCATTGTAGTAGAACTTGAGCATCCCCACATTTTTTGACAGCAGATTTTTGCAGCCTTGTTCAGAAAACTGGATAAATTGTATTCCTCTAATTCCATAGGGGTAAACCTAGTGGTTCACTGGTAGTCATACAGGAAATTTCATCCATTCCCACAATTATCCACCCATGTTTCATGACTTGGCTTTGACAGGTTTCCCAGCCTTTTAGTTTTGGAGATGGTTTGGCAACTGCAGAAAAGCTCCCAGAATCAATTTGAATTGACAGTTCCTGGGTCAAGCCTCTTCTGGTCTTTGTTGAGAAGGAGATGATATTGGTTGTGGGGCAGAGGGGTATGCAGTGTTGGTGGGAGAAAAGCACCCTCTGAGATACTCCAGAGTATCTTGAGTTTTAAGGTCCTTGGAAGGAAGTCTCATTTAGTTCCACCACCACCCTCACAGGTACATCTAGTGGGAATATGAGAAAGGCAGGGACTCCTTGGTGCCTGGCCCCATACAGAGAGGCTGCACTGGTCCTCTCATTGAAGATCTTCTTATTCTGGCAGGCCTTTCAGGATCTGTCGGGGATTTTTTAATGGTATATTCCTGCATGGCTCAGTGGAGTTAGACTGGATGGCCCTTGTGGTCCTTTCCAACTCTATGATTCTATGATTGATTGTTGTTAACTGCTTTCCAGTCAACCTCAACTCATGCTAACCCCATCAATGGGACACCTCCAAGCCCCCCGTGTCCTCAACTGTTCTGCTCAAGTCCTGCAGGTTCAGGACTGTGGCCTCCTTGATTGAATTTATCTATCTGATATATGGTCTTCCTCTCTTTCTACTGCCTTCCACCTTTCCTAGGTTTATTGTCTTTTCTAGTGAGTCATGCCTTTTCATGATGTGTCTGAAGTACGACAGCCTTGGTTCCATCATCTTTACTTCCAGGGGGAGTTCAGGCTTGATCTGTTCTAGGATCCATTTCTTTGTGCTTTTGGCTGTCCATGGTAACTTCAGCACTCTTCTCCAGCCCCACATCTCAAATGAGTTGATTTTCTTTCTGTCAGCTTTCTTCACTGTCCATCTCTCACATCCTTACATGGTGATGGGAAATATGCTGGCTTGTACGACACTAACTTTGCTATTCAGTTTTATATCTTTGCACTTTTTCTTATCTAGTTCTTTCATAGCTGCCCTTTTCAATCCTAGGCTGCATCCACACTGCAGAAGTAATTCAGTTTGACACCATTTTTAATTGCCATGGCTCAATCCTGAGAAACTACCATTCTCAGAATTCCATAGAATTGAGCTATGGCAGTTAAAGTGGTGTCAAATCAGATTATTTCTGCAGTGTGGATGCATCCCTAGTCTTCTGAGTTCCTTACTGAAATCTCTGTTCTGATCAGTGATTGATCCAAGGTATGGGAAATTTTTTTAACTGTTCCTGTTTTTTCATTATCTAGATTGGAGTTCTGCAACTCCTCCGTGGTCATTATTTTTGTTTTCTTAATGTGCAACTCCTCCGTGGTCATTATTTTTGTTTTCTTAATGTTCAACAGCAAGCCTGCCTTAGCTTGCTCTTTAGTAATTGTAGTAGTATGGTATCATCTATATATCTTAGATTGCTGGTATTCTTTCATCTGAACTTCATTCTTTCTTCCTCTGTGTCTAATATTTAATATTTTTTACACACAAGCTGAATAGATAGGGTGATGGAATGCAGCCTTGTCTGACCCCTTTTCTAATTGGGAACCATTCTGATTCTTTGTATTATGTTCTGTTGGTAGCCTCCTGTCCCAAGTACAAGTAATGCATCAGAACAACCAAATGGTACAACCATTTATTCCAGATCAATCCATAATTTTTTGTGATCTATGCAGTTGGCCCTTCTTATCCACACTTTTTTTTATCCACAGATTCAAGCATCCATGGCTTGAACATATTCAAAATAAAGTATAAATTCCAAATAGCAAACTTTATTTTTCTATTTTATATAAGGGACACCATTTTTCTGTACCATTTTTTCAATGGGACTTGAGCATCCACGGATTTTGTCATCTGCGGGAGTTCCTGGAAGCAAACCCCAGTTGATAATATAAAGCACATGCTGATTTTCTTCTCGAATTTCCTGGTGCATTCCATTATCCAGAATATGTTTACAATGTGTTTCCTCTTTCTTCTCTGGACTAAGCTTACACCTCTGGAATTTCTTGCTCCATATATGGTAGGAGTCTCTGCTACAGAATTTTCAGTGTGACTGCTTGCGTGGAAAATTAATGCAGTGATCCTGAGGTGCTTTACCCTTTTGTTACTCCTTCTTTTGGGTTAGGAATGTACATTGATCATTTCCAAAGTTTTTCATATTTGTTGGCAGATTTTAGTTAGAACTAAAGCCAATTTTATCTCTGTAGATTGTACCAGTTCTAGTGGTATGTCATCTGTTCCTGGTGTTTCTGTAGCATTTTTGTCTGTCATCCATTGTTTCTTTTTCTTTTTGACCACAGTTAGTGGCTTTCTGTATTCCTCTTTCACTATGTCCCTGGTCTCTGATCTTAATTCTTTGGTTGTATGAAGAAACTGTTTGCAATAAATAGATTGTTTTGTCTTCACAAAACTATCAATTACTCTCCTGATTCATTTCTTGATCCTAGTCCAAATCTTCCTACCTTTTTTGATGCTGTTCTGCTTCCTACCATTGTATTTTAATTGCCTATATTTAGCATTATGATCAGGCGTACAATTTAAATTTTAAAAAAATCCACAAGTGAAAAGTGATGTCAGGAGGGGCCCAAATAAGTCCAGTGTTTCCGCACATGATAAAGAGGTTAGCCTGGCTACTCTTCTTCTCCCTCAGGCCAGAATAGTGGTGCTGAAATGTGGCAAGAAGGCCTTCTACCAGCTGCTGGCTCTCAGGTACAATGAAATTATTTCTGTCTTCTTTTCTCTCTGTGTCAAGAGATGAGCATATTCTTTAAATCTATAGATGCTTCAGATTTAAACTAGACATGTAACTGCAGAAGTTTCGGAGTGAAGATATATCTGTGCTTGAGAGAAATTAAGCTTGACAGGTATATATGTGAAAAACAAGACAAATTGCAATATAATATATAGTGAAATTAAATGTTTTAAACATAGCCTTAAGTACCTAATATTGTTCTTTTATTGTTTACAGAGATATGACAGAGGTTGTTCATATTAAAGATAGGAAAGAAGCTATCCATGAATTAAAATATTCAGCCGATGGAAATTTCCTTGCAGTTGGTTCCAATGATAGTTCTGTTGATATTTATGGTGTTGTTCAGCGGTACAAAAAGGTTGGGGAATGTGTTGGATCCACAAGCTTTATAACGCATATGGACTGGTCACTGGATAGTAAACATTTGCAAACCAATGATGGTAGTGGGAAAAGACTTTTTTACAGGATGCCTGGTGAGACACTATGCTACTATTATAACTATGCATGAAATTATTTTGTAAGCATACTATCATAAGATAGTATATCATTCTTAGAAAACTATAAGAACTGTAAGTCATTCCTTTCCAAACCATTCTTATCATGCTTGATTAATCACACATAGACATCTTGGGGGTATCATATGTATAAAAATTATACATCCCACAGCAAATCTAACAGCATGTGATAGCAGATATTGTAACAAAGAGACTGAAGTTGGAAATGAGCTAATAAGTATTTAAATTATATGTAAAGAGGTCATGCTTTCATTATTTAAATGTTCTGTTTTGAGCAAGGTAGCTTCCAAAATTAGTGCTAAAGGAGAGCTATATTCATTATCCGGAAAGGGAACTCTATTAAAATTAGAGGGATTTGCCTCTGAATAGAAATGTATGGGTTTTTTTTCCTGCTCAGTATTGTTATTTATTTATATATATTTTTCACATTGTCTTTGATTACCTAATTGTTATCTAGGTTCATTCTATTCTTTTTAGCAATTCATGTATAGTGCACCCATGTCATACGCGAGCGCCTTTTACATGGCTTTCAGCTTATGCTGAAAGTTGCGCGGTGGAAAGACATGCCGCACTGCACATCATGAACGAGCCCCATTATTTTTAATAGGGCTCAAGCATATGCACTATTTGCCTTATGCGGAGGGGTCCGGAACAGATCCCTGCATAAGGCAAGGTTGCACTGTATTAGGGAAATCGTTGTCTGTTGAAATAGCAATAACAGTTTTGGCAATTTAGTGAAATAGGTTCCTCATAGTGAAATGGCTTTTTCAAAGTTTTCAAAATGATTAATAGAATAATTGACCTGTTAAATGGAGTTAATAATTAACAAGTTGTTTTTTTTTTTTAAATTTAGGTGGGAAAGAAGTGACAAATAAGGAAGAGTTAAAAGGTGTCCAGTGGGCTTCATGGACTTCAATTTCAGGCCTTGAAGTTAATGGAATATGGCCTAAATATTCAGAGATCAGTGATATTAATTCTGTAGATGCAAATTTTATGGGCCAAGTTCTAGTTACAGCTGATGACTATGGAATAGTTAAACTGTTTCGGTATCCTTGTCTAAGAAAAGGTTTGTTTTTATGATGTGCTCTTTGAATATAATTAATAATGACATCTGTAAAACTCAGAATAGTATGGTACAGTTCATGTACTGCACTACTATTTCCATAAAGTAAGAGAGGAGAGTTGGATGAAGATAATTTGACAATCCTGGATCTTTGCCTGGTTGAGATTTCCCTTTGGAAAATGGTAACAAAAGAGTTTAAGATATGAACCAAAGTTGGTTGCTTTTGCTAGCTTGTTCTCCTAATTTCACAAAGTAGCAGAATAAAATTTGAATTAATTACACTGATTTGTGAAATATTTTAAATGTCCTCCAAAGTACCAGGCAAGTTTCACTACTGCAGTGGGGCTAACCTGTCATCCCCATCCTGCATTTCCTTGTGAGATGTAAAAGACCCTTGAGAACAGTCTTTGACAAATGCACAAGCAGCTATAGCTGATGAGTGTAGGAATGTTGACAGAAATTGGGACTCATGCCTTGAGTAAGCAGACACCTTTTTGATTATGTAGATCTGTGTTTTAAAATTGTGAAATAAGTTTGAGAAATAATGAGCTGATTATATTTACAGGGGCAAAATTTAAAAAATACCTTGGTCATTCAGCACATGTGACAAATGTCAGATGGTCACATGACTATCAGTGGGTAATTTCTATTGGTGGAGCAGACCATTCTGTTTTCCAATGGAAGTTTGTTCCTGAAAGGAAGCTAAAGGATTCTCTTCACATAGCGCCACAGGGTAAGTGAGCAATACACAATTTAATATACTGTACAGTAGTTAGAAAACATTGCTGGTAAATAGATAGTTTCTGATTATAGTTGAACTGGATAATCCTATTTAAAAAATTGTCTCAGGTTTTGCTCCTCTTTCTCCATTTCTTATTTGTTAACTTAGACATCTAACCATGGCATGGCCAATCTAATCATGACAATAAAAGCCAAATAACAAACGAAATAAAAACTGGTGTGGCATTAAAACAGTCAGGAACTGCCATTTTTAAAGACCATATAAGAAAGTTTAATTTATTTTGTCCTGCCAATAAAGCTGTGGAATCTGTCCCATTCCTTCTAATCAATCAAAATATTCAAATTCCTTTAGCATTTGGTGTGCTTTCATATCACATTAGTCAATTTAATTATTTAATTCAGTTTAGTAAGCAAACATTAGTAGGATGTTTTTGTGTGACACCCTTGGATGCACTCAAACTTTACAAGATGAGAAAAAATATGAATGGGATGATAGATATTTGAAGTTCTGTGATATTTTTTTGTGACAACTATCTCCTTATGCTAAAGTTTAGAATATTTGGACAACTAATTAAAGCATGTTCATGAGAAAGTTGATGATAAAATTGTCTTTTGTTTACTGTATGTTGTCTTTCATAAATTCTGAAGTTTGAATAGATTGCAGATTTTATGACTTTGATCTTTATCTAACTTTACATATGTATATTTAGAGGGCAGACATGAAACAATTACTAATGAAAGTCAAAGAAGAAAGTGCAATGTCAGGCCTACTGCTGAACAAAAAATAGTGACCACAGAGGATTTACATACCATGTATATTCGACAATAAGTTGAGAAATTTATCCCTCAAAACGGGCTCCAGAATCATGGGTAGATAAGATAGATACAGGGCAATAAGTTAATACTGCTTATAAATTTCCTGAAAGAAGTACCCACCTTCCTCTGTAACCAGGAATCTTGTTACAACTCCCCGTTTGAATCCCTGGTGTGCTCTCCCAACCCCCCCCCCCCCCTGTGTGTGTGGGTGTTTGTGTGTGTGTGTGTGAAAGAGAGAGAGAGAGAGAGAGAGTTATCCCTCAGCCTTCCCTTGCAGCCAGAGCTAACAAGCAGTTGCTGAGCCAAGGGAAAGAGAGAGAGTATACCCAGGCTTGGACCCCATTTGGCAAGCCATTAGCCTGGAAATCCTGAGGGTGAAGGGCAGAGAAAGAGAGAGAGGTCTGTCCCCCCTTTTGAAAGCCACAAGCCTGGAAATCCAGGGGTTACGCGCAGAGAAAGAGGCCTGTCCCCCCCTTTTGCAAGCCATGAGCCTGGAAATCCTGGGGTTATGTGCAGAGAAAGAGAAAGAGGTCTCTCTCCCCTTTTGCAAGCCATGAGCATTGGGAATCCTGGGGTTATGTAAAGAGAAAGAGATCTGTCCCCCCTTTTGCAAGCCATGAGCCTGGAAACCCTGGGGTTATGTGCAGAGAAAGAGAGGCCTGTCCCCCCTTTTGCAAGCAATGAGCCTTGGGAATCGTGGGGTTATGCGCAGAGAAAGAGACAGAGGTCTGTCTGCCCTTTTGCAAGCCATGAGCCTTAGGAATCCTGCCCTTTAGTCAAAAACTGACTTCAAAAAAACTGAATCGACTTTTCCATGGGTCAGTGTAAGTAGTGTACTTTAATTCTTATTTTAAAAGAGGAACCATCCTCTGGTGAAAGATAACAGGACAATTTGTTCTGGAAGTACTGACTCCCTCTCTCATTCATCCAGCCTTTTGGGTGAACGCAAACAGTTATGCCTGATGGAATTTTGTAAGTTCTTTGGTATTATTTCCCTTTATTTCATCCTTTAGATCCGTTGTTACATGTCTCAAAGTTTTACCCTCAACTTATCCTTGAGGCATATTAAAATCCACAATTTTGACTCCAAAATCTGTCCTCGACTTATGCATGAGGTTGACTTATAATTGAGTATATGTGGTAGGGCTGGGCTGTTGAGTGTTTCTGTTTGCATTACACCAGGGGTAGGCAATCTTTTGGAGCCAGAGGCCGGGTTGGTGTCCCTCAGACAAGTCGGGGGGGGCCGAAGCCAGGGGGTGGAGCTTCCACCCTCCGGGGCGGAGCCTCCACCGAAGCCCTGCAAGGAGGAGGAGGCGTGTGCCCGCCCTCTCCTCCTCGGTCCCTTTCTGGACAAACACCCCCAATCTGCATTCCAAAACACACACAACAGCACAGTTGTGCATTTCACATGGCTTTACTTAACATGGCCTCTTGCATATTTCAGAGGCTTATTCCATAACCAAACCCCTTGGGTTTAACACTTAGCATGGTTTAACATGGCTATGCATATTGAACATGTCAAGGTGGTTTCACCATTCTTGGACCAAGTGTACTTCTCAGAAGTGTGTACTTGGTCAAGGGACTTTGGTTTTTCTTCACTGCGCATGGGTTTGTAAAAATCACAGCAATTTACATTGGCCTTGCCTCAGAGGCTTTCTGATATCAATATCACCATTAAAGAACCAAAAACACACTGAAAAGGCACTTTGGAAAGTCACACTCTCTTGGCTTCAGAAACAGTGCGTGCATGCCTCTCAAGCTGACTCATATCATTATCATCATCATCATCACCACACTATCATTGTCAAAACAAGGGAGACTTGTTAGCATTAAAAGCACACAAAACACACTTTGCAAGGTGACACTCTCTCAGCTTCTGAAACAGTAGTTGCATGCTTCTCAAGCTGACTCATCAACCTCACCACCACACTATCATTGTCAAAGCAAGGGAGACTTGTTAGCATTAAAAGCACACAAAACACACTTTGGAAGGTGACACTCTCTTGGCTTCAGAAACAGTGCCTCCATGCCTCTCAAGCTGGCTTATATCATCATCGTCATCATCAATATCATCATCATCATCATCACACTATCATTGTCAAAGCAGGGAGACTTGTTAGCAATTAAAAAGAATGCAAAATAAAACAAAAAAACCCATGTGGCCTCTGGCCACTCACCACCACCTTCTCCTCTTCCTCCTCCTGCTGCCCCCATCTCCTCTTCCTCTCTCCTCTTCCTCCTCCTGCTGCCCCCATCTCCTCTTCCACCTCCTGCTCTTCCTCTCTCCTCTTCCTCCTCCTGCTGCCCCATCTCCTCTTCCTCTCTCCTCTTCCTCCTCCTGCTGCCCCATCTCCTCTTCCACCTCTTCCTCCTGCTGCTGCCTCCTCCTGCTCTTCCTCCCTCCTCTTCCTCCTCCTGCTGCCCCATCTCCTCTTCCTCCTGCTGCTGCCTCCTCCTGCTCTTCCTTCCTCCTCCTCCTCTTCTTTCTTCTCCTCCTCCTCCTCCATACACCGCACAGCCTGGGGCCAGGACGGAGGAGACAGAGGAGGAGGTGGGCAGCGCGGGGCCGCGCGGAGCCCCGCGGGGAGGGCCGCGCGGAGCCCCGTGGGGAGACGGGGAGGGCAGTGCCGGTCTTCATCCTTTGCGTCCTCCACCCCAGGCCGCGCGGCCCTCCTCTTCCTCCTCCGCCGCCATTTTGTTTTTCAAAATGACGGCGAAGTCTCACGCGACCTTTCCCATCTTGGGAAAGGTCACGCGAGACTTCAGCCGCCATTTTGAAAAATAAAATGGCACCCGGAGCAGCGCGGAAACGGCGGCAATCGGCGGCAGGACTGCGCGGGGGCCAGTAGAAAGGCCTCGGCGGGCCGAATCCGGCCCGCGGGCCGTAGGTTGCCAACCCCTGCATTACACATTTATCTGTGAATTCATCTCAGTGAAACAGATTATATTACTGAGTAGATGTATAGATAATCAGTTTTTTAAAAATGTTATTAAATTCTACTGTTTCAATATCTATTTTGATTTGGGTTATTTATTTTTTTAATCACAGAAAGCCTAGTTGACTCCAATAGTGAAGAATCAGATTCTGATCAATCTGATGTTCCAGAGCTGGACTCTGAAATTGAACAAGAGACGCAAATCACATACCGTCGACAGGTATTGTCCTATGCCATTAAAATATAAGTATAGTCCTGAAACCCTTGCCTCAGAATACCAAGGTATGTTTAAAATGATACCATGTCACCCTCAAACTATATAAAAACTCTATGAGTTGACAAAACAGGAGCCATAAGATCATCTATTTATGTAATTTCAGTTTATTTATGCAGAGGAAATTTGCACTTACTTTATAGTTATTTTTAAGTCAATTTACACAGATTGAGATTATTACAATATAACCAGGGGGCTCTGCCTCCCTGTCAGGTTCAGAATTTTTGTGATTGGTCTCACCAGTTAATGAATAGCTTTGGCATTGATTTCATAGTTCCTGTATCATATAGTACAGTTGGCCTTCCATAACCACAGATTCTTTATCTATGGTTTCAAACATACATGGTTTGAAAATATATATTTTTTAAAATTCCAAAAAAGCAAACCTTGATTTTGCCATTTTATATAAGGGATACCATTTTACTATGCCATTGCCTTTAATGGAACATGAACATCTATGTATTTTAATATTTATGGGGGGTCCTGGAACCAAACTTCAATGGATACCAAGAGACCATTATATCTTAATTTTTGTTTACATGGAAAATTTTGGTTTAGTTAGGAAATTGATTTTGCTGACCCCCGTCTCTCTGTCCTTGTGAAACAGTAGAGAAGCATCAGCAGAACTGTACATGATATCAGTGTTGGTTGATCTTCCAGGTGGATTTTATTCAGCTTCCCTTATATAAATCCCAGGTCAGTGAAAAGCTTGCCCATGAGTCTTGATGTGCTCAGAGTACTTATAGTAACATTCAGCCCTAAAACCCGTATTTTCCCCAGTAGAGTAAACCCAGTAAATCATAGGGGATTTGGTTAACTGACTGTTATATAAGTTCCATTGATTCAAAGGGCTTCTACACTTGGGAAAAGTCATTAAATCTAGACTGCAATTTACTCATAATTCTTTGTTTCATACTAAAAATATCTGTATTGCAATCCCTGTTGATTTTTATTGCTAATATGTCCATTATAAAAACTTAAGAAATTTGCCCGTAAACTTCTATTCCTCAGAGAGATTTGCTTTTCAGATATGCACAATTACAGAGAACCTGTATATTCTCTGCTAAGGTTTACAAAGAAGATCTACCTCAGCTTAAAGAGCAGTGTAAAGAAAAACGAAAAACTGCAGCCTCAAAAAGAAGAGAACGGACTCCAATCAATAGTATACGGTTGCACTTTGTCCATGGGTATGTGGATCAGTATTTTTGCCAAAATGAAAAATGTTTTCCTCTACTTGGATTTGAGTATGCTAAAATAAAGCTAACCATATTAACTTTAACTCTAGAGATCCTTAATTATCATATATACCTGTCTAAAAGTTGAAAAAATTATGTCAAAAAAGAGACCCCAGAATCTTGGGTCGAGTTATATACAGGTCAGTATGGTAATACTGCTCACAAAGAAGTACCACCAAACACCCCATTCTCCTTATTTAGACTGCTGCTGCTCAGCCGAGAAGTTTGTGTGAGTGTTTCTTCCTTCCCAAGGAGTAGAGAATAATAATAATATAATTATAAAATTTTATTTCTCTCCCGTCTCTCCAATAAGATCGAGGCAGCTTACAATTATAATAAAATTCATACAATATAAATAAATCGCACTATTCCTAACCCCCTTATACAAACAATATAATAATTCCAACATAACAATAATAAAGTATAAATTAGATCATTAAAACAATCAGAGACTAGAAAACAGGACATCTTAAAGTAATCAGTGGCGAGTAATCAGTGGGATGGTCCATAATAGCAGGGTGACCAAGTGAATTGCTCAAGGAAGGCCTGTTGGAAAAGCTATATGGTACTTCCATACTTGCAAAATATGGCACTTGCGTACTTTGGCCTTACAACCACATAGCAGTTTTAATATGAGTATTTATAGGGCAATGATACATGGGGAAAGATTAAACTTTTCACCCAATCACCGTTATTGTTGTAGTGTGCCTTTAAGTCATTTTTGACTTATGACGACCTTAAAGCAAATCTGTCATGGGGTTTTCTGATCCTGAGAGTGTGTGACTTACCTAGGGTCACCCAGTTGGTTTCCATGGTCCACTGGGATTTGAACCCTGGTTTCCAGAGTCCTAGCCCAATGCTCAAACCACTATATTACCATATCCTCATGTCAAATATCACCAAATATCACCATAGTTTTAGTTCAAATATCTTTTTTCCCTTTCACATTCATAAATGTAGATGAGTCAGATACACATATATCTATACAGTAGGCCCTCGGTATCTGTGGGAGATTCCTTACACACACACACACACCCCGATACCAAAATCCGTGGATGCTCATGTCCCATTGGCCTCAATGGTGGCACAGCCAAACAGCAGTCCCACCATTGGAGACAATGACATTTTGCAGCCCCAGCCACCCAAAGCCCGCCTCACTATTCTGACCGCAGTGAGTGGCAGGGGGCCACCATCTTTTCCTCCTCCCTCTTCCCTTTGCTGCTGCCTCTCACCTCCTCCGCTGCCATTCCCCTCCAATGGTCTTGCCATCTGCGGATGCTGGGATCCTTGGATGGCAAGTCTACGGATATGGAGGGCCTACTGTATTCCATCTAGTTAGGCCTTCATAACAAATACAAAAGTTTCATGAGATTTTTTTTCCTCTTTAATTCTAGCATTTACTCAGCAAGATTAGAGAGGAAGTAAAATTTCTATTTTCATTAAATTTATTGGCAAACCTGCTTGATTTTGTTCTTGCTTCATGTGATTCCTCCCCCACCCCAATTTAATATCATTTATATAACTATGCACTAAATAATATTTTTATGGGGTATTCTTCTGGAAAATGATTGATTTGGGAGAAATATAATTATGCTGGAGTTGGGTGAAAGAAACAAAAAGAGGCTATACAACCTAATGAAAATATTTTAAAAGATACTTTGTATACTATTCATAATTTAACTTTACAATAACACAAGAAAGCAGTGACATTTTCTTCTTACTACTGTATACAAACTATTTTCAAATGTCTCATTGTCTCTTACCATCATAATTAGAAGAGAAAGTTGTTAATACATCCTAGTTCACTTTATTGTTCTGCTGTATGCATTGTAAAAAAAACCTTATACAATATAATTGTACAACATAATTATGGATGCTGCCTTAACACTAAGTATTTTGTTAGTTACAGGGGCTATGACTGTCGAAGTAATTTATTTTACACTCAAACGGGAGAAATTGTGTACCATGTTGCAGCAGTGGGTGTAGTATATAATCGGCAGCAAAACACACAACGCTTTTATTTGGGTCATGATGATGACATTTTGTGTCTTGCTATTCATCCCTTAAAGGACTATGTGGCAACAGGCCAGGTAGGATTCATGCTTAGGATTTTAGTGAGCATACTGTATAACTAAATATCTGTGAAATATATTTGAAAGCAATCTAGCTGTAGAAAACGCGGTTGGCTTTGTTATGATACATTAAAAAAAGAATAAACGTGGAGTTCTTCAATTTCAGAAGAAATTAAGGTGAAAGTGAAAGTTATTATTTAAGATTGCAACAATGTTCTACTGCATTCAGCATCAATTGGATTAATCTGCTCTGATCTTTAGCTTGTCACTCTTGTTTGTATACGCAAACTGAGTTTTGAATTGGAACCCATTACTAGATTTCTGAACCATATTTTATTTAATAGAGCCAATTTTGAGGGATGTTGAGATCTTGTATTATTTACAGAGTTGATGTTATTGAGAAATAAAAGCTTTAGCATTATTGTTCTGTTACCCCACTTGCATTTTTGTTTTATCTCCATTGTAATTGCATATTTAAAGTAAAATGATTTTTTAAAAAATACAGATAATCAGCAAAAGTTTTGTTCAATCTCTTTTGTTTAAGGTTGGTCGGGATTGTTCAATCCATATTTGGGATACAGAGACAATCAAACCACTGTCAGTTTTAAAGGGCTATCACCAGTATGGCATTTGTGCTGTTGATTTTTCAGGTATCTATGATTATCTTGTTTATCTGAAACCACTGATCTTTCAAATGTGATCTACCTTGCTTGAGCCTATTATATTGATACATGAATGTCTGGAATGGTTTATGTGTGAGGAGTGTTCACATTAGAAAGCTACCTTGTAAGCCATTTGTTGTTGTTGTGTGGCTTCAAGCTGTTTCTGACTTACGGCAATCCTAAGGTGAATCTATCATGGGATTTTTGTTGTTGTTTTGTTTTGTTATGTTTTTTGGCAAGCCTTGCTCAGAAGAGGTTTGCTTTGCCTTCCCCTGAGGCTGAGAGCATGTGACATTCCCAAAGGCAATCCAGTCGGTTTCATGGCTAGGAGAGGAAAATCAAACCCTGGTCTCCAGGGTCTCAGTCCAACACTCAAACCACTACACCATTCTGGCTCTACTGTAAGCCATTACAGTGGTACCTCGGGTTACGAAATTAATTCGTTCCGCGGCTAATTTCGTAACCCGAAAAACCTTCGTAACCCGAATTGCCATAGGCGCTAATGGAAAAAAAAAGCCGCGGCTCTGCCGCGGCTCCATTGAAAACAGCGCCGGGGTTTTTTCGTAACCCGAAAAAACCTTCGTAACCCGAAACAATAAATCCCTATGGGATTTATTCGTATCCCGAAAAATTCGTAACCTGGGTAATTCGTATCCCGAGGTACCACTGTACAGTCATATACATTGAAGAAAAATTTGAGTTAGGCTGTTGCCTAACACCTAAGTGTGATTTGTACATTACTTATTCTTGAATTACAAAAAGGCAACTTGGCTTTCTTCCATCATGCCTGCTTGTATTTATCAACAATTGATAATGGCAACAGTTTCTAACATAAGCTTTTAAAATAAACATGAAAAGTTCTGTATTTCATTAGGACATTGAAAGTTAATTAGTGTTAATAAAATTATTTGACTTTCTGAAGTCCATTTTGAGTTCACCATGAACTAATGTAAAGTTCTTGATCTTTTTTCTCAATCTCTTCCCTGATTTCTTTTTAATATAATCTCCTATGATGGTACATTCCCTTCTGCAATCTTTGCTACCTGAAACAGAGACGGAGCCAATAAAGCAGTTTGAAACTTCCAAACTAGGTAGAAACTTGATTGCTCCAGGGCTAAAACCCAGAGCAAACAGAACCCGGGATATTCCAATTTAGTCCAGAAAATGCACACCATATAAATGCCCCAACACGAGCAGTTCTGAAGGAGTGATACATCCTAACCTTATCCTTAAAGCTGCATATAAACGCACTAGTGTAGGTGTGCCTTTAAAAATGATGAAGCCAGTGTACCCAAGCAGTCAGGGCGGCAATGCAAAAAACCTGAAACTGTGACACTTCAAATGGATATAAGTAACTTCAGCTCAAGAAGGGGTATGGGGTGAAGGGGGCATGTAGCAGGGGTCTCCATAATTGTACTTTGCCAGTGTTTTACTGGGCACACCAATGCACCAATGCCCTGTACCGCTGAAGGATTGCATGTGTGGCTGATCAAAGGTGTGGCCACTTAATGGGATGGCATCTAGACAGCAGGCAATTGCTGGCAGTGTGTTTGTGTAATGGTGCACATGCATGGTGGGGAGCCAACAAAAAAATTAACCAGTGGTGTGGTTTGATGCTGTGCCATGTGGTTGAGCCATGCACGTTCAGGCCGCTTTGAGAGCAGCCACTGTGTACAGTGCGGCTTCATCCTGCTTCCAGAAAATGCAGGTTCCAGCTGCTTTTTCTTGCCTGTCTCTTCCATCCCTAAATTGCCTTTCCTGGAAGCCTTGAGGAGCAGCAGTTAATCTTTACATTTCAAACTAGAAGTCAACCTTTGGGCACTTCAATGTTGTTGTTGTTTTGTGTTGCGTTTTCGTCAGTCTATGTAGCCTCCAGGAGGGAAAAGAATGGGCCCCAGATGCACAATAGTTGCTCACCTCTGATCCAGTGTAATGAGAATATACTATTACTTGGTTCACCCCTGTGAGGGCCCTATCCTAGGGTTTTCTTGGCAAGATTTGTTCAGAGGGTGTTTGCAACAGCCTTCCTCTGAGGCTGAGAGAGTGTGACGTGTCCAAGGTCACCCAGTGGGTTTCTGTCTCTGAGCAGGGATTCAAATCTTGGTCTCCAGAGTCCGTCCAACACCCAAACCATTACACCACATTGAACTTAGGATACACTTATCTTGGTATGGAATGTATGAGTCACATTAGTAATAATTTATGTCTTCCCCATTCACACTGTTCAGAATGTAAAACAAGATGTCTATTTTATCAAACTTTTAGAAGTAAAATTAAAATTTTTACATGCTACTAAGTTTAATTACTATTTCATTGTACTCTGTTAATGTTATATTTTGTACAGTACTTGTGTACAGTAGCCAGTGTGGTGTAGTGATTTAAGTGTTGAATTATGACTTTGGAGACCAGGGTTCGAATCCTAGCTCAACCATATAAACCCACCGGTTGACCTTGGGCAAGTCACATCCTCTCAGATACAGAGGATGGCAATGGTATGCCGACTGAAGAAATTTGTCAAGAAAACCCTGTGATAGGTTTGTCTTAGGGTCTTTGTAAGTCAGAGAAACGACTTGAAGGTATACGACAACAATGATTACATTATTTTTAGTCATGGTGGGCAAACATGAGAAAGGTGGATTGGGCAGCATAAAACTGTTAAATAAATAAACAGATGAAAAATTCCCCATTTGTGATTCAGGAATCCTCTTGTCTTTCCCAACCTGAAAAGGTGCTCAGGAAGTGAATACATTGGATTTGCCTGAGATTTTCTGAGACATCTTCATCCTCCTCTCTCTCTCTCTCTCTCTCTCTCTCTCTCTCTCCTTTTTTTCCTTTTTGTCTAGAGGGCCTGTAGAGGACAATCCCATATCAGTAATCATGACACACTATCAGTAATCAACCCGCTCTACTATCCAGGAACGCTATATCCCCTTGGTTACTAATTCAGAATTTGTTTATCTACTACAGTCGGCCCTCAGTATCCACAGGGATCTGTTCCAGACCCCTCCCCCCCACAGATACCAAAATCTGCAAATGCTCAAGTTCCATTGTCCCTAATGGCAGTGTGTTCACATGGCCACACTGCTATTAGGGACAACTGCACTGAGGTCCTCCCCTCCGAGGCTTCTTACCCGAGCTTGGCTTCAGGGCAGTTTAGAGGTGGAGGTTGGAGCTCTGTCAGCTGGGGGGAACTGAAGAATCAGTACAAGTATGAAAAGCTTATAGGTGAGGATTCTGTTCCATCCAGATGTTATTAGAATATAATTATTGGTTTGCAGTCAGCAGTTGATTAAATTTTTGGCCAAGGTGACTAAACTAAGACTGTCGTACTTTGGCCATGTCATGAGAAGATACAATTCACAGAAAATACAATAATGCTTATTAAAGTAGAAGTCAGTAGGAATAGAGGAAGACTGCATTCCAGATGGATAGACTCAATGAAGGAAGCCACAGCACTGTGTCTGCAAGATCTGAGCAGGGCAGTTGATGATAGGATGACTTGGCGGTCTCTTATTCATAGGGTCAAAGTCGACTTGATGGTAGTTAAGAACAACAAGATCTGGAGGGCCATAGGATGGCTTTGATACATCAGTATGTGAGAGTGAGGACTTGGACAAAGGGGACGTTCTCTCATTCCCACAGTTGGGTAGATATTTTCCCGGTTAGAGAATAATAATTTATGTCCATGTGTCTTATCATATTTCTTTGTTTTTATAGCGGATGGCAAAAGGTTAACTTCAGTTGGAATAGATGACAATCATACTATTGTTCTTTGGGACTGGAGAAAAGGAGAAAAGCTTTCAGCAACAAGGTAAGAGTTCAGCTTAATTATGGAATCTTAAAGGTAAAGGTTTCCCTTTGACAAGTTTGCCTAGTTGTGTGCAACTGTAAGGACTGTAGTCGTGTTCAACTGTAGAGACTGTAGTTGTGTCTGACTGTAGGGACTGTAGCTCATCTCTGTTACTAACCAAGGAAGCCAACAATGCCAGAGATGATTGTGGCCATGTGGATAGCATGACTGCATGGAACACTGTTACCTTCCCACCAAAGTGGTACCTATTTATCTACTTTTACATGCTTTCAAACTGCTAGATTGGCAGAAGCTGGGACTCACAATGGGAGCTCACTCCATCATGTGGTGCTTCAGTCTCGACTTACTGACCTTACTGTCGTCAGAGTCAGTGTCTTAACTGCTAATCCACCACATCCTACTATTGAATCTTGTCAATACTTAATTCAAAGAGAAATGACCAAGAAAAAAAAAAAAGAAACCATGAATACTGTGGTCTAGTTTGGATAATTTCTCTGTGCACAGTTATGTCTTGTCAAACTACTGGTTGACTGCAGATGGATGTAACATGTATTATATATGAATTGCACAAATGATATCGTACATTCACTCTGGCAATTGAGTGAGAAATGTAGACTCTCTAAATATTAGACTTTATATGTGTAGTCCTTCTGTATGCATAGGACTGGGACATATATGAATGTCCAGCAAGGCCAGAAGCAGAAGAGTCTCTAGTGGGCGGATGGGATGTTACACATTAATTTTACTATTTAAATGCATACATTTATTGATGATCTTGGTTTTTTTAGGGTACTTTTTTACTTGTACAAAGCATTTTCCCCATAACAAACTGAAAATATCTTGTGTTTTGTTCTAGAGGGAGCAAAGACAAGATCTTTGTTGTTAAAATTAATCCATACATGCCTGATAAACTCATTACAGCTGGAATAAAACACATAAAATTTTGGCGAAGAGCAGGTAGGACAAATAAAGTATTACAGTATTATTTGGGAAAGTTGAATTAATTTTTACACACCAAGACACCAAGCGATTGTACAAGAGTGCTAAACCCTATAAACAGAAGTAATCAAACAGAAAACAAGAGAAATATGCTGCAGTCCTAATGTTATTACCTGTAGTGAGTTATTGCTAGTACAGTGCACCCTTTTTATACGTGGGGAATCCATTCCAGAAGCGTGAAAAAACCCCGCGTATGCTCGAGCCCCATTGAAAGTAAGTCATTGTTAAGGAATAAGTATTTTGAACTCAGTGGGGCTTGTTTTTAGATAAAAACACATACGAATCACCGCACATTTTTTTTCTCTTGTCTTGTCTCTTTTGACATAAGTGCCAGCAATGATTTCTGGGAGCTGGGATAGCCGTTTTAGTCTTTTACAGCAAAAAAAACAAAATACAAAACAAAACAAAAAATTTGTGGTACCTTAAAAAACAAAGAGGTTTTGTTTGACAGACACTTTGGTAGACATCATCATGCATTTGATGAAGTGGACTGCTTATGTCATGATACCAATAGATTTTTGTTGTTTTTAAATATTACCTATATAATTCTAAATATTTTCAGAAGGTAAGCCGGAGGATTTCGGAGGGCCTTAATTCCCTGAAAGTATGCATTCATTTTTTTGCCAAGTTCATTTGCATATGTATGAACTTTCTCCCAGTGGTGTGATTATTGTTTATAGGGAAATTAGATAAATAACCTGTTCTGTGTTTCAACGATAGAGGAAATTCTATCCCTATATTAAGCAGTCAGTTAAATTGAATAGAATATTATGTTGAGTTTAGAAATTGTTCTCCGAGATCTTTTTAAAAATTGTTCAAATAATAATAATTTTGTTTTGTTTTGTTTTTCAACCTAAGGAGGTGGACTGATTGGAAAAAAGGGCTATGTGGGTCCAATGGGAAAGATTGATACAATGATGTGTGCAGTTTATGGCTGGACAGAAGAGATGGCATTCTCCGGAACTTCAACTGGGGATGTGTGTATATGGAGAGATCTGTTCCTCATAAAAACTGTAAAAGCACATGATGGTCCTGTGTTCAGTATGCATGCACTAGAAAAGGTGAGTGACATTGAAAATGAATTGATATTGTTTCATTTTAATGGCCAATAATTTTTTTAGCTGCCAGTCAATAGATGGAGAAAATTCATCACATCCTAGGAAAAAATATTGAAATAAAAACTACAAGAGAATAATTGACAAGCTCACTGTATATGTGACAACATATTTTTCTAAACCAGTGTGTCACTAGATGGGGAATTTAGTTGACATATTTAAACAAAGAAACAAATTACAAATTCAATCTGTGTTTCTTACTGATAAATCTAGTCTTGCAACATTTGTATTCAAAAAGATTTTAAGATGTGTTAATTATACTAAATAAACTGGATCTTTTCTTTCAATGTGTAAAGATGTACTAATATTCTAAGAATTTGCCATGGTTTTCTGATTCAGTATAAAAATTAGGAGAGAAAGAAATCTAGAGATGGATGGATTTCCACACCATTCAGTTGGTATTTTTCAATAAAGAGATGACAGTGTCACATAGGTAGCAATCTCCCAAACCTGAGACCACCCATTATTGGAATAAAACTAAAGATAGTGCAGACACCTCTCACCAAATGGTCTCCACATCAGCATTCAAACATTATTAGCATATGTGTTTTTAAACCTTTGATTACCTTTCCACAGCTGAAAGTATCAAAAACTAGGTTTTCACTATTTTAAGTCTTTGAATCCAAGCCTATGGCTGCATAGATTTTGATTATAGTACACTTAACTTTTACAGTAAAAGATATAATAATGCTTAAAGATAGATAAATTTAAATACCCAAAAAGATTATTCCTACCAACCTGAATTGAAAATAAAAATTTGTCTTAACCAGTAAACATTCTTGTTTTATCATTATCATTTATTGTTTTTATTTTTTCTTCTCTTTTTTAAAAACTGTTTTGCCAGTTTAAGATTTTGTAAACTGTACTTGGGAAGGCTTGCCCTAAAAGGCAACTAAGGCCTGATACGGACCGCCACTTGCGGCGACCTGGAGCCAAAATTAGGGCTCGGGAATGCAGAGTGTCCGCATGCTCCACGCTCTCCCAGTGCCATTTTGGGAGTGTGTGCATCCATATGCCATGCACGCCGATGATGTGCCATGTGCGCCGCGACCAAATGGGGCAGTGCACAAGGGACGTCACCATGCCGCTTCAGGGCGCTAATGGCACCTTGGCAGTGGTGCGGAAAGGAGTTGCGGATCGTTGCCGAGCCTGTGTGGTTGCCGCGGCAATGATCAGGAGGAGAAAGGGGCGGTCTCTGGCTGCTCCTTTCTTCTCATCTGTACAGCCCCTTACACATCTTTAAAATGTATACATAAAAGATATTTACTAATAATCCACATGAATTCAGCAAGGATTTAGTGGCTTTACGTTTAGCATAGTTAATGACAAGCAGTATAGAAGTGTTCTGCAAAGTTGCAGATACAGGGCAAAAGATGGACATGCTTAATATTTAAATAAAATATTGTATATATTTATATATAAGTCTAGAAATTTTAGTTAAAAATTGACCCCCAAAAACCTGGGTTGACTTATTCACAGGTCAATGTAAGTACTGTACTTTAACTCTTATTTAAAAATGAGCCATCTCCTGGTAAAGGGCAAGAGCATAACCTGTCCTGGGAGCACTGACCCCTCTCTATTATCTCATCCATCCAGCTTGCTGGAATTTTGTAAGTTCTTTGGCATTGTTTGTGTTTGCTTCATCTTCTAGATCCTTTGTTACATGCGCATAAGTTTTACCCTCAACTTATCCATGGGTCAGATCAAAAACCATAATTTTTGCCCCAAAACCTGACCTTGACTTATACATGAGGTTGACTTATAGTAGAGTATATATGGTACTAACATTGGCAATATAATCCTATTTCTGTCCACTTTCTAATATTTTTCAGGGATTTGTAACTGGAGGCAAGGATGGTATTGTGGCTCTTTGGGATGACACCTTTGAACGGTGTCTAAAAACATACGCCATCAAAAGAGCTGCCTTAGCTCCTGGCTCCAAAGGTAATTTTATATGTTTGTATGTAATATGTTTTGTATTTTAATCTGTTGCTGTTCCCCACATTGATCCATGGGGAGAGATGGGTAAGAAATAATAATTATAATAATAACAGTTAGTATTGTCTGTGCATCAGACTTCTCACTGTTTAAAAAAGTGGATTTTATTAATCGGATTCAACAATAGCCTTCCTGAACAGTGCAGATGCAAGAATGGCAAGGATGCACAAGGTGAGCTCCTTCCAAGTGACCTTTAATTTCCGTATTACCCTGACAGTATGCTACATTTGCTCCCCTGTGGGATGTTAATGGATGAATGGGCCATAATGAAGTGGAGAGTTAGTACATGACTAAAGGATACAAAGAACCTTTTCACTTTTAAAAGTTAACCAACTATTTGCTACTTATTGCTTATATCTTTCTGATGTGTGCTGCCTGAATATTTTATGTGATACTGACAAGTAGCATAGGTTACTGTAATGGGCTCTAAAGATCTTAAATTTTAGGAAAAAACTACATTGAGCTATAAAATATTTTGTTGAACCTGGACACATAAATCAGATAAAACTGCTAAAATAAATTGTCAGAAATTCTCTTAAATTTATTGAGTCTTTGTGTAATGTGTAAACTGCTGTTCTAAATGCCTTTGATTTCAAGGTGGATCTTTTCATAAGATTGAGAGCAGATGCCAAAATAGATCTCATATTTCAGCCCAAAACAGTTTGTTCCCTGGATGGCTGGAGGAGCAATCCACATATACATGGATTACTCCTCTAATGGCAGCAGACTGAGGCAAGAGTCTTGAGGTTCTTTTTCAGTTGTTAATGGGTCGAGACAGACTGCCTGAAAATGGTGGTCTGCAGGTGCCCGTTTTAACTCTGGAGGGATGCCGCAGCCGCCAAACCATGCGACGTCCCATCAAAGTAAAAAGAACCCAGTTCCTCCAGGTTCTTTTTGCAGTGCCCGGGTTATGTTGTGAGTGCTAAGCAATGTGTAGACACTGTGCATCGCTAATGTATAGATGGCGGCCCCCATGTGAATGGGAGGCAGTCATTAGGCCGTCACCCACACGTACTAGGGTTCTGGAGTGTGCAGTTGCTGTGCGTTCCGGAACCCTAGTTTCGGTGGCAAGACAGCGCTTTTGGCCTGTCTGTCTTGAGCCATCATTTCCTTCTTGGTCAGTTACTCAAATTCTGACTTGCCAAGCAGTAAGATTTCATTTTTGTTTTCCTGTTCTCCTATTTTATATCTGTTCTTAAATATTACATAACTGCAGTTTAGTATGGGAGCACTTAATAGAGAATTTACAAAGAAAAAGACACACACAAACACGCAAACAGATACTAGCAAAATTGAAACATATTTGCCACCTGATAAAAAGCGAAGACAAAGAAAGGATGAAGTGACTTCAGTTACTGCTGCTTTGATTATATGTCAGCAGGCCACAAAACATGAAGAAGAAACAAATGGAGCAATCACACAATTTTCCCTCACAGATGAAGCAGCATCTTCTTGAAAAAGAACAAGGTGTGCAGCTTTCTTTGAAACACATTTTTCTTTGAAACACAGTCTCCTCAGATTGGAGTAAATATCCCACTATTAGTGCTCTTATTTGGGAAACCTCTGCCTGGCATGGACTAGTCTGTAGGAAGTAGAGAGAAGAAGAAGGGATAATTTTCCCCCAGAGGTTAATCCTCCAAAGATTTTAGGGTTAACATAGATGTTTGGGTTCTCAGTACGCTGATTTAGGATACTTCTTAATAGATATCTATGTGGAGGGAGAGTGGACGGAGATGATAGCATGATACTCAGCATTTTACCTTTATGCATTCTACTGAGTTTAATAACTTTTGAAAATCTTTGTGCTACGCCTGTCCTTTTCCGCCTCCTCCTCATTTCTCTGTCTTGTAACTGTTCTAGAAAATATCTGTATTCTACAGGAAAAGGAGAAAGTGACATAAAAAGCTATGTTTGTACCAGGCAGAGGTGTCCAAAACCTGTGTACTAATAGTAGTATATTAACTCCAGTTCATGGTAATTCCAAAATGTTTGGGGTGGAATATCTCCTCCTCTTTCTCAGCAGTCCATGCTATGCATAGATCTCCTAGATCACTGTACAGAAATCTCTAACATCTGGATGTTGATCTTAATCCTTAGCCCTAAAATCTCTGGAATTCCACCCCCCTTTTTACTCTCCTCCTCAGCCCCACTAGTTCACACCACATACAGGTGTTTCAGATCATTGTATTGAAATCTCCTAGTGTCGCATTTTGCTTTTTTTTTTATTTTGTATCTTCTTTATAATTAAATATAATGGAAAGCATCAGAAGCATGGTTTGTTCTGGAAAGCTATGCAGTTTCCCCTTCATAGTGTAAAATTCCTCACTGCTGCCAAGAAACAAAATTGAAAGTGAAATCAAATAATTTTGCGTTTGCTGCATACTGGAGCCATAGAGGAAGTGCCAAAATCAGAGATTTTCTGGAATTTATTCATTTTTTTGTGATACCCAAACAGTGGGGGACAAAGGCTGATGCTGGACTTGGAAGTTCCTCAGTATTTTCATGAAATATCCCAGGTTGAATATGTAGACCTTGCAAACCTTCTTGAAAAACGTATAATAGAACGAGAAGATAGCTTCTATAGATCTTCTGGAAATATACTGCATACTCCTTTGGCCCAAGGTTGCAGGAAATACTTAAGATTCTATTACAAAAGCATCTATACTGTCAGTTGAGAACTCTGCCCTTTGGTCTGGCTACTGCACTTAGAGTCTTCACCAAGGTGTTGCTCTCTATTGTGCATTTGAAACAAAAAGAGATACATCTGTATCCTTATTTGGAAAATATTCTATTGAAAGCTGGATGCAGAATCAAAGCCAAGCATCGGAAGAAACAGTTAGATGATTATAGAATTTCTGATAAACTTCAGAAGGAGTAATCTGGGCTCAAAAACAGCTTTGACACATGTCGAGATGCAAATAGATGCAAGGAAAGCATGTGTGATTCTTTCAGAGGAATCAAACTAAGTAAAACATGTTTATTTAATGTCTTGCCTGTGGAATTAGCTGTCTTGCTCTTAACAAGTGCTAGCTTCCTTTGTAGAGGCTATATCACCAGCAGAAGCTAAGAGCATGGCAATTACATTACACGGCCCAAAAAGGACTGCAGCTTTTCTGCTTCTTGCCTCACTTGCCATTTTTGAACCATGACAGCAGGCCATGGCATATGGTCACTGTGGTCCCAGGGCAATCAGGGCGGAAGTGGCTTCTGGCTGCTTCTTTTGCTTCATCTGTTTTGCCCCGAGATAGTGACACATTTGCTTTCGGATGGTCCAACATGCACAGGCTTTATTTCATGCACAAAATTATTTGAAATATTGTATAAAATTACATTCAGACTATGTGTATAAGATATATATGAAACATAATGATTTGGGGTTTAAATTGGGGTCTCATCTATCTTGCTGTGTACATTTATACAAATACAGATATTCCAAAATAAATTTAAAAATCCA
Source organism: Sceloporus undulatus (assembly GCF_019175285.1). NCBI lineage: Eukaryota > Metazoa > Chordata > Lepidosauria > Squamata > Phrynosomatidae > Sceloporus > Sceloporus undulatus. Next base: position 350,262,210 of record NC_056522.1, on the reverse strand, counting down.
AATCCAAAACACTTTTGGTCCTAAGTATTTTGGATAAGTGAGACTCAACCTGTAATAATAATTTAAACACATTTACTTTACTTCCTTTTCTGTTTTTCTGACTGAATTATAAGTTTTTTCTTTGAAAAAGAAAAATTGTTATTGCTGTTGCTATGTGAGTAAGGCTATTTAACAAAACTGACCAAGGAAGAGGGAGGATTCAGCATTAACAACTGAAAAAGAACTTTTGAATTCCTGCCTCACTTTGCTGCAACAATGGGAATAACCCATTATACATGGATTGCTTCTTTGGTCATTCAAGAATGAGCATTTACGATAAGTACTAACTTCTTATTTGCAACCACTATCTAGTTGGAAGAGACTTCGAGGGACATCCAGTCCAACCCCCTGCCATGCAGGAAATCTAAATCAAAGCATCCCCAATAGATGGCAATCTAGCCTCTGTTTAAAGACCTCTAAGGAAGGAGACTCCACTACACTCCGAGGGAGTGTGTTCCACTGTCGCACAGCCCTTACTGTCAGGAAGTTCCTCCTAATGTTGAGGTGGAATCTCTTTTCCTGTAGCTTGCATCCATTGCTCTGGGTCCTAGTCTCTGGAGCAGCAGAAAAACAAGCTTGCTCCCTCCTCAATATGACATCCCATCAAGTATTAAAACTGGGTTATCATATCACCTATTAACCTTCTCTTCTCCAGACTAAACATCCCCAGCTTCCTAAGTTGTTCCTCTTAGGGCATGGTTTCCAAACCCTTCACTATTTTAGTCACCCTCCTTTGGACACACTCCAGGTCTTACCCTCAGTAAGTGTTACTTATCCTTAGCCCAAACCAGAAACCTAAAAGAGAAACAGGAATGTCTTTGCCTTTTATTAATGCCAGATTATGTTTGACATTTTTTTTTAAAAAGTAATTTATTTTTATATATTTATAGCTTTACTTAGAAATATAACATAAGTTCTCAAAAAACCAAATTCTTATATTATGTGTGTTTCCTTCCCATTTAGGACTCCTTTTAGAAGATAACCCTTCTATACGTGCCATATCATTAGGACATGGTCATATTTTAGTTGGTACAAAAAATGGTGAAATACTAGAAGTTGACAAAAGTGGACCAGTAACTTTGTTGGTTCAGGTAAATATAAATAGCCATGAGCTTCGAATTTTAATGAAAGTAATGAGTGATATTTTAGTCTATGTTTGTAGACGAATTTATCAACATCAGTGTGTATAAAATCCCAATGAATTAAATAAATATGATGAGCAGGCTGGGGAAGCATGTCGGCAGTTACTTGAACCCCAAAGCATTCAGTCAGCAAGTCATTTAGAGCTTTGTAAGCCAATGTTAGTCCTGCCAATGTAATTCTTGTAGGATTTGTGTCATATGACCATGATGGCGGTTCATGTCAGCATGCTGACGGCCACATTTTACAACTTTTGTAATTCCTGGATCATCATCATCAAGGCCAAGTCCATGCAAAGGTTATTATAATGGCTAAACTATGGCTCTACATATTTTTTCAGGATCAACCATAGCTAAAAAAAAAAAGCTGGGCAGAGGTAATCAGTGCTGTTGAAGTAAACTGGACCTCCGGTGACCAAGCCAAATCAAAGAATAACTACAGTATACATCTCTCTTTTAGGGCAATGTACAAGATACACTATTTCACTATGCACCCAGTTTCCAACCCAGAGTTGGCCTGGCAAGATATGGTTGCTCATATCAAAAGCCATGAAGAGATCTAGTAGAGTAAAAAAGGATAATGCAAAGAATCATGAGTTGGAACAGATCACAAGAGCTGTCCAGTCAAAACCCCTGCCATTCAGCAATACACAATCAAAGCACTACTGGCAGGCAGTCATCCAGTCTCTGTATAAAAACCTCCAAAGGTGGAGACTCCACCACTTTCCATGGCAGCATGTCCCACTGTCGAACATGTCAAGGCCCCATGTCTGTCTCATGGTAAAGGTCATCCATTAACATAACCAAGGCAATTTCAATGATTAGCTCAAGTTTGAAACTACAGTAGCCCCCCTGTTTTCACAGGAGATCTGTTCCGAACCACCACTACCCCTGCAAAAATGGAAAATCGCCGATATTCAAACCCCATTGGCTTGAATGGCGGCGTGTGCCCCCTTTCCCCCCCTCCTTTTGCCTCCTGCAAACGAGCAAGGGATGTGGATTTGAAGTCTGCGAAAATGGAGAGGTGACTGTACATTGAAATTAGAAATATTGCTCTTTCCCCTAGTGTTCCAAAAGCTGCTCAACTACCACGGCATTGTAGTTCTCACAGACATAAAACTGTAATTTTATTCCTGTGCTCTGCTCCCTTCAGCATTAGACAGACTTAGGGGCAAAACAGAGTGCCCCTTTGCACTGGCTTGGGGGTGGCATCAGAGTGAGGTGTTTAGATGCTGCTTGCTCCAACGCCACCCTGAAGCCGGTATGCCGCCTGCCCAGAAAATTTGCCATTTCTTTTTGCGCCAGCAAAAAGCTAGGTTTGGGCTGCAGCATAGTTTTGGCCTTACCTCATTGTCAAAGCCCCTTCAGGGCTGTTTCGGCCTGATGGCAAACGTTTTAGAGACTGAGTGCCCAAACCGCAACCCAAAACCCACTTATTTATTGCAAAGTGCCACGTCCCTCTGGCTTTCTAGTAACAAACCCTGGCGAACTCTGTGCTGGGGTGATGGCGTGTGTGCCCACAGAGAGGGTTCTGAGCTAGTGCCATAGGTTCGCCACCACTGGTTCAGCTGCTGATTCCATCATCTCTCTTGTTTTTCCCCTCATCTCATCACATGCTCATCTAAAGAAAAAGAAAAAAGAAGCTCCATTATAAAGAGCAGCCAAACTGCTAAGAATGGGAAGAATATGGGTTTGTGTTGTAATTGCTAGTCAATCAATGCTCTGCATAGCTAAGTTCTGTCATTAGCAGATAGGACCAGTGTTTTGAAGAGAAAATTGTACACAATGGAGAGAAATTTGTACACTGTCTCCATCGCTGCACCACTGTTGGGTGCAGGGGTGGGGACAATGTAACCTGCAGATCCAAAGATCTTGAAGCCCTGAAAATGTGGGAAAATATCAGGTGAACTATTACCCTACGATGGTAAAAAAAAAAATCACTCAAACTACCATAAAAGGTTATACTTTGGGTCAGTTTGTCATTCCCCCCCCCACTCAAGTTTCCACAAAACCTGTGAAAATGTTTAATTTATGGAAGAACCAGGAACCAGAGGTAATTGCATAGGCTGGGTCTTTGCCACCCATCATGGGATAAGAGGTGAATATTGCTTCCTTTATCCCCCTGCAATTGCCCAGTCCTGCCTTTGGGATCTGTGGATCAACCTAAAGAAGTACAGCAAAATGTCAGACTCACATCCTCTTCCATTTTCTTCTACCATTTCCTTCGGCTGGGAAAAGGTCTTCCAACAGATAAATTGTATTGCTTTAATAAAACAGATTATAAAGTAGCCCATATTGTAACTGTGACTTGCTCAGCAGCATTTGATGCTTTTTTAAGCCCTATTCAGAAGTTCTAAATGTGTAAAGAATAAATATGTTAGGAAATGCAGTGTGCTAGTCATTTCTAAACATGAAAGGTGTGTTTCTGAAGGGGAAAGCCTCCTCTGCCTATACAGTTTCTCCATGTGGTCAGGTACACAGATTTTCCAGCTTTCTTGATTGTGTGGAGAGACTTGACAGATTTAGGCTCTCCTCTTCAGAAAGTTGTCTCCTTACCAGTGGAGGGCACAGAGCTTGAAAGTAATTATTTTACATTGATGCTTGTTACCTGTACTGAATTATCTTTTGGGGCAATGAGGGGTGGGTAATACTGTTGGTTTGCTGAGAAGTGCAATGATGTTTCCTTTTAGCTCTTGCTTCCAGAAAAAGAACTGAGGGGAAAATGTTGATAGCATAAGCTTTCGTAGACTTAAGTCTGTTTCATCAGATGGATGGAATGAAGTGATCAGGGGGCAGAACAGACTGCCTCTAACAGAACTGCATGCTGCGGCCCCAATACATCTTTACACTGGTAAAAAGCTGGCTCTTCCGCTGCGCCACAGTGGGAAGCTGGCTTTAATTGCTCCAGCAGCATGTGGCATATAAATGCTTCGCTGCCAGAGCACCTGGAAGCCAGCCCCTGTGTAAATGGCCAGGCAGCTTGAAGCTGGCTTCTGGGCGTCTTGGGGCTGTATATCCTCTGCACGTGCTCATCCTCTAATGTGACATGTGCCATGCTCTGTTATCAATGCCCTTCAGCTCTCTATATTGGGCAAACAGGCCAGTCTCTGTGCCAGAAGATAAATGGATGTAAATCAAACATTAGAAATGGGGATACATAAAAACTAGTTTCAAAACACTTCAGTCTTCCTAGGCATTCTATCTCAGACCTCAGAACAGCAGTCCTTGAACAGCAAAACCCTGCAAAGGAAGATTATAAAGAGAAACAGCAAAATTGGAATATATCCACAAACTCTATTCCCTTTGCAGTGGATTGAACAGGGACAGTGATTTCTGGGGAAACTACACATATTATAACACCAGTTAACACCCCAGCATCATGAGGACTGTCTTGGTCAGTTTATCTCATCTCCTTTCTGGTTCCCAGCCAGGATCACACTACATTTCAATAACCCCATCCATCATTCATATGGTTTTCGACAACATCTTTCCTCCTACCTTTGTCTCCCAACATCCATCATTAAAACTGAACTTATCATCTCTTCACCATAGGTTTTTCATTTCTATTGCTATTCATACATACTGTACTTGTTTGTTCATTAATCTACAGTTCTCATACACAAAGGATAGTGTCCAATTAATGTCTCCCGCTGATTGGAACAAAATCTGGCAGTAGAACATCTTCTTGTCCCCTCCCAGCCCCATGTACTCTCCTAAATCTTCCAGAGGGTGAAGGAACTTTAAAGCACAGTTGGGAGAGGGACATGAGGGCTTCAGAGGGGATAAGCGGAAGAAAATAAATCTGTGTAAGCACAAGTATGCTTGGGCAACACAGGATATCACTTATAATCATTTCCAGTATGACTTGGAGAAGTTGTCTTCTTCATTTCTAATGTTTAAAAATCAGTTCTTTATTCCTCTTTGTAATATAGCTATTTGTGATATAGAATTAATGTTTTTCAGGGTCATATGGAAGGAGAAGTTTGGGGTTTAGCGACTCATCCTCATTTACCTATTTGTGCCACTGTAAGTGATGATAAAACCTTAAGAATATGGGATCTGTCCCCAAGCCACTGCATGTTAGCTGTTCGAAAACTAAAGAAAGGTAAGAATGTTTTTCTCTTACCAAATCTTACCTACATTTTGCTGTTTACCTAGCTAGCTGAGCTAAGAATAAATTAGTTTGTCAAGTCTTTGAACAGAAAGATATTAAGAAGACTTAAACTGAGCAAAATTCAATACAGAAATGAGGTTTCTAAATAGAAATGCAGATTGAGGGGTTTTCCTCAGAAGAGGGATGAACAGAAGCCAGTTTTGAAAACATTTAGCTATTTTACTTATCTTCTTCAAGAATAGCAAGCAGATGATGAGAAATACTTTAATCAGATAATGCTAAAAATATGTTGCAGGAAAAGAAGGTTGTATTTATAATTCTATTCTGTAGGATTACAGCCACCCCCTTTGTTTTTGCGGACTTGGAGTCTGCATCCCTTGCCTGTTCGTGGGTGGCAAACGGAGGGGGACAAAATGCAGCACGCACCTATGCACCACCATTCAAGCCAATAGGGCTTGAATATTGCCAGTTTTCTGTTTTCGGGGGGGGGGGGGCTGGAATGGATCCCCACAAAAACAGAGGGGCGACTGTATATATAATTCAACTCTAGACTGCATCAATTGCAGTATAATATCTAGATTGACAGAAGAAATAATATCACTTTGTTCTGATTTGGTCAGACCTCACCTGAGATACAGTGGGCCTACACCAACCACAGGCTTGCCATCCACAGATTTTAGCATCTGCAGGTGGTCCTGCCCCATTCACCCCAATGGTGATGCATCCACGTGGATATGCATCCACGTGGATATGCCTCTATGAAAACCAACAGGACTTGAGGTCCCATGGTTTTTGACATCCACGAGGGGGCAGAGGAGGGGTCTGGAATGGTACCCCTGTGGATATGAAGGCCCAACTGTATTATGTTCAGTTCTGGGCACCATAATTCAAAAAGGATGTGGACAAACTGGAGCATGTCCAGAGGAGGGCAACCAAAATGGTGAAAGATCTAGGAATTATGTCAGATGAGAAGCACCTTAGGTAGCTGGATATGTTTAGCCTGGAGAAGAGAAGGTTAAAGGGTGACATGATAGCCATGTTTAAATGTTTGAAAGTATGTCATATTGAAGACGGAGCACACTTGTTTTCTGCTGCTCCAAAGACTAGGACATGGGGTAGTGGATTCAAGGTACAGGAATAGAGTTTCCAGCTAAACATGAGGAAGAACTTCTTGATAGTAAGTTGTTTAAGAGTGGCACATGCTCCCAGAGTATGGTGGAGACTCCTTCTTTGGAGATCAGGAGTGTTTGGATTATGTATTCCTGCGTGACGGGGTTGGACTGGATGGCCCTTCTGGTCGCTTCCAACTCTATGATTTTATTATTTTGTATTCTCTGCTCTACTGATCTTCAGCAGAGCGTCTATGTTATGTCACTTTTTCATGAGGCATAAGATGGACTTTGAATCTGATATGCCGCACTCTTCTTAAGAAGAGGAGAAACTTTAGAGTGGGATGGCCAAGAAATACCTCCTGTTGCCATGAACCAAAGATTCCTAAAATTGAGAATCAGTAAAAAAATGCTAATGGCTTCATACTTCTCATAGAGCTGAAGCAATATATATGTTTGATAAAAAGAAGTCAGTCAGTGAAGTTTATGAGGAAAGGACTCAAAGACATTTTTAGGCCTTCTCCTCTCCCTATTCATCTGCAGCATGGAGAAAATAATAATGATCCCATTTTTATAATGGCAATCTCTTTATATTGATTACTGTAATCATATATGTGAGAACTATGAAAATTGTAGCTTAAATGTCGCTAAATGTTACTTGAACATGTAACTTTGTAATAACTACCAGCAAAATCTTCAGCCATCTGGTGAAAATCAAAATATGTTCCTTTTTTTGCTAGGCGGGAGATGTTGCTGTTTTTCTCCTGATGGAAAGGCATTGGCAGTAGGGCTCAATGATGGAAGTTTTTTAATAGTAAATTCAGACACTCTGGAGGATCTTGTTTCATTTCATCACAGGAAGGATGTTATTTCAGAAATACGTTTTTCTCCTGGTGAGTAATAAGCTTCACATTAGATTGGGTAGAGCAACTACTCAGGTCATAGATACCAATTTTCACCCCTACATCCCCTGTCCTGTGGGATGCATACAGTATTACTTCTAGCTATCACTTTTAATGTTATCTAATTTAGTTCTTTTCCTTATCAGCTAGAGTAAGACTAAAGTTTATTCTGTCCTGGACTACAGCCAGCACAAGTCCAAACAAACACTGATAAGGATTGTTTAACAAGAAAGGAGCTAAAAGGCAGGCTACAGACCTTTTGGTTAGTCCACAAGAAGTACACCAGTAACAAAGCCAAGTTCAGGATTCCAGAGTCCACAGAAGTCAGTTCAGTCCAAGATCAGGGCAGCCAGAAGGTAACAAGAGTCCTGTCGGTTCCGAAGTCAAGGGTTCAAGGCAAACAAGGAGCCAGTGCTGACAGCAATCACATAGAAGAATACTGTAATAAACTCTGGCACCAAGTTGGCGTCTCCCAGGTGGTTAAGTAGGAGACTCTCTTCTCGGTGCCAGCTGAGGCTTGTTTGCCAATTGTCTCTCAGCAGTTCTCCTGGACCGACACACGCAAGCACTCTCAGCCCTGTGTTGCTTAAAGGAAGGCACCTCCAGGCTTGGCTCTTCCCCAGAGTCACCACTAGGCTGCTGAGCCTCAAGAGGAATCCCACCAACACTAGGACCTGGCTGAACCTCCTCCTCTGAGGCTGGGAGATTGCAGCTGGGATCTGGCAGAGCAGGATTAGCACCTGGTGTAGCCTCATTTCCCCTTGCACTGGAGTAATCACATCCTCTGAGTCTGGCTCTTGACTGGCTATGACAGGATCTTTAGCAATCTACTATGCCTATATCTGATCCTGTATTTCATAGGATCAAGTTGCAATACTTGCATCCAGTTAATTTCCTTTCTATAAGCTTTATTAGAAGTTGCAAGACAGTCGTGGAAGTCACTGTCATCTATTCCTCTGACATCAAGGAAAATTAAGAACCTATATTAAATCTAAGGTGTTAATTGTTGTAAGATGTGGAGCCAACACAGGCTTACATTCTGTCAAGGGAACTTTGTCTATCTGAGGGAAAATCACATTAATATCTTGGAACTTCTTGACATGATAAGAGCCTTCTTTGAGGTCACCGCATCCAAATGACTACCACTACCACCATGGTGGTGTTTTATTTAAACAAGTAAGGGGAGAGCACTCAAGCACCATTCATTGTCTTATCATGATTCTTTGGGACTATTGCATGTGTAGAAAGAACACAGTAGTAGCAGTTCATGTTCCAAGGATAGAATAATAGAGTTGGTAGAGACCGCAAAGGCCATCCAGTCCAACCCCCTGCCATGCAGGAAATCCAAATCAAAGCATCCCCAACAGATGGCCATCCAGCCTCTGTTTAAAGACCTCCAAGGAAAGAGATTCCACTACACTCCAAGGGAGTGTGTTCCACTGTCGGACAGCCCTTACTGCCAGGAAGTTCTTCCTAATGTTGAGGTGGAATCTCTTTTGCTGTAGCTTGCATCCATTGTTTCGAGTCCTAGTCTCTGGAGCAGCAGAAAACAAGCTTGCTCCCTCCTCAATATGACATCCCTTCAAATATTTCAACAGGGCTATCATATCACCTCTTAACCTTCTCTTCTCCAGGCTAAACATCCCCAGCTCCCTAAATTGTTCCTCGTAGGGCATAGCTTCCAGAACCTTCACCATTTTAGTCACCCTCCTTTGGACACGCTCCAGTTTCTCAACATCTTTTTTGAACTGTGGTGCCCAGAACTGGACACAGTATTCCAGGTGGGGCCTAAGGAAGGAGGCATGAAATTTGGATTAAGGAACATCAACAATTTAAAATATGCAGATGACATAATGCTAGTAGCAGTAACTAGCAAACGCTTAGGACGGTTATTGAAGAAAGACAAGGAAGAAAGTGCAAAGGCAGAATTACAATTGAACATTAAGAAAACAAAATTAGTGATCAGAGATAATTTACGTAACTTTAAAATAGACAATGAAGACATTTAAATAGTTCAAGGTTTTCCATACCATGGCTTGGTCATTGATACGTTTGGCCTTCGATGATTTGACCCTTCAGTGATTACCAGTAATCAGAGCAGGTTGGAGACCATCAAGGAGAACATCCCATCTCTCCAAATGAACAAGGTTTATTCCATTCTTGTGTACTCTGCAGTTGGATTAGCATGAAGTTGCAGTCTACAAGATTCTACTATTTCTCTCCTGTCTATATCTCAAGGTCCCTCCTTGCCTTCTTTGACAGTATATGTAGGAGTCCTGTTGTTTTCATGTTGATTATTCCCCTTGATGTATACATCCCTTGGTTAAGATCTTCTTGAAGGGTTACATTGATACTTGATCTCCTAGTCTAGCTATTGCACTGCCTTGGAAAATACAACTGGTCCTGCACCAGCTTACCTTCCTCCATTCAAATCAGTGACACTGTGTAACTTGAAATTACACTTGTCCCTCCATATTCGCTAGGGTTAGTGGCACAAGACCCCCATGAATATGGAAAAACCGCAAATAAGAAAACCACCATGTTTTTACCTGAGAGGACACCTCTCTAGGAATCTCTAGGTCCTCCAGTGCAACCCTGTGGTCAACATCTGACAGACACTGACCATAGAACTGCAGTAGAGGAGCTACAAATGCCTAGTATAGTGTTCTCTCTAGGAATCTCTAGGTCTTTCGGTGCAGCTTTTAGTTAAAGTTGACCACAGAGTTGCACTGGAGGACTTAGATATTTCTAGAGAGAACATATTAATCAAGTCCATGAATAATCAAATCCGCAAATATCAAATCCGCAAATATGGAGGAATGACTGTACTCACCTGGAAGACAGTACCTAGAAGTAACAGTGAGCAGAAGGGTGAGTGAATTAGCACTATGGTTTTACTCTCCATTTGCATACTGACAAAGTAATTCTATGCCCTGGCATTTCCTTTCTGACTACCACCTTTCTCAAGACTTGCTTTTCCCTATGTTTTACACCAGTAGCTCTTAATTCTTTACCAGGGACCCTCTTTAAATATTTTTTGTTCCGATGAACCCCAAGATTTAACTCAAGATTTAAAACAACAGCAACAACAATAATAATACCAGAACATTGAACCATTAAGAATTATGCCATCCATTAAACCTCCCCCCAGAGGCCGCCAGGGGAGATAATCCAAGTAATGAAGAGGACTATAAATGACATTTGTTTTATGTATGTCAAGCCTTCTAGGAAAGCCCCACAAACCCCCCAAAATTTGACAACCTTTTTATCTGCTATGGCTCTATAAAACAAGAAACATCAATCCTCTTCACAACATATTTCAAAATAGGTTTCCTCCATTATTGTTTTGGCTTATCAGTTGGCCAAAAAGACACTGGTTCCTCAGATTCAGTGCCACTCCACAAAGACTATTCTGTTTTCTTCTGTCTTCTTCTCAGAGTATCTTTGCCATTAATTTTACAGTCAACTACTTGGATGCAACTCTTGTCTTTTATTACAAATTATAGACTAGATGTCAGAGCAACAGCTGTCACTGCTTTGGGGTCAACTGACTTGATTTTTTCTCAAGCATGCTTCCCTACTAGCCAGCTGAGTTGTTCACTAGACTTCCATATATGTGCTTCACAGAGACCACAAAGAACAGGTTGCTTACCTGTAACTGTGTTTCTTCAAGTGTTCATCTGTGAACTCACACAACCTCCCTGCCTCCCTTTTGTCAGGGTGTTTCTCCTTGGCACAAGGGCCACTATGGAAGACAGGATCTGAGGGGATTTGAGTGGTAACCATGTGCAGCATATGTGGTAGAGGGGGCGGGTCTACTCTGAAAACACTGTTCTCTAGAAGTTTCTGAAGATGCATATTTACCCATATGTGTGAGTTGACAGATGAACATTTCAAAAACCACAGCTACAGGTAAGCAACTTGTTCTTCCCCACTCCTACACTAAATGATGCCTGATTTGACAAAACAAAATTGTGGAATGTCATTGTGACATGGCCAAGTGCTGCCAGTTTAAACCCTTTTCAAAGAATTAAAATGAACTTTGGAAGGCAAGAGCAGCATCACAGTGATATATTCCATCTCTGATGCATGCATGCTTATTAGAAGGTTTGTAGAGAATCACGATACATACATCCATATTGTAGATGATTTTGCACACACTTGGGAAGATCAAGATTGATACTGCTTTTGGAGGGGGGGATTAGATTATTTTCTGATGCTTGGTTTCCAGATCCATAGGGACATAGGAAGCTTGGCTTATACTAAGTCAGATGACTGGTCTCTCTAACTCAATTCTAACACTATAGATAGATTTTTTTCTAGCCCTATTTGGCCAACCCAAAAGCAAGGGGAAAGTGTGATCCAAAGCACCTTTTTGTATCATTGTGCTTCAGCCTTTCCTCTCTACTGCAAATGTTAATTGTTAATTTAAAAAATGAATGCAAGACAAGAATGTCCACAAAGTACTTCTGGTGGTGAAAGATGTAGGGGAAATGTTCTGTATGTGATATTAATAGTGCAGTCCACTTCATGTCAACAGTGAAGCTTTCTCCAAAGAACCTGTCTATAGGATTGTAGCCTAACTGTGATGTATTATCAGTGCAATTCTGTGTATGTCCATTCAGAAGCAGTCCCAACTGAATTCTTTAGGAATTGCTCCCAAATTAAGTGTACATAAGATTGAAATCTGTGTGTATTAGTAGTTGCAAAGCAAAGTAATTGTTATGATAAATTAAATGCTACATCTATTAAATACTTTCAAAAGTTTATGGTGTTTTTTAATTATAAGGACATTGTTTGTCTGACTCTTAATTATTTCTGGTCTGTTCTCTTGGTAATCTGCTTCTAGTTTAGAAATTAATTCAAGGCTTGGATTGTATCTACATATGACAACCCATTGTCACATTTCATCTCAGTTTGGCTTTATTTCCAAGTACTAATTTCTGCACATTTTCTGTATAAAATGCTTTTTATCCTTGGAATTATGTTTTCTTTTCCCCATCTTCATAATTGATACCAAATTTTTCCAATTCTATATCAATCCATACACATGCTCAGCATTAATTTTCATGTTTATTTATAGGAAATCAGTAGCTGAAATCCTATAAAAATGTCAGGAAACCTTGTGAGTTATCCAGTATCACAAACAAAACCAGGTTTTGGGTAGTATCACAACTCCAGATCTTACATATTGCAAAAATTGAATTGGCAGAAAATGTTATCAAAGCATACAAAATGGAGAAAAAAATAGTTACTTGCAGGGAAAATATTGAAACTCCATCTGTTTACTATTGCTTTTTAGGTGCTGGAAAATACTTAGCTGTAGCATCATATGATAGTTTTGTAGATATCTACAACGTAATGAGCAGTAAACGGGTTGGAATCTGTAAAGGATCCTCCAGTTATATAACACACATGGATTGGGACATAAGAGGTGAGAAATAAAACTGCTGCAAAATTGTTAAACTTCTGTAGGTAAGGAAGTGTAAACTGTGCTTGTGATTAAATTTGTAAAACTGCATTTTCCTGCATCTTTCCCAGACTTGTAATAAATATTTTCCTAATATCCATTGTAAGTGAAATAATGTTTTGTGTGGTCAAAAAAGGATTAAATAAGATTTTAAAAAATATTATTTAACTTTTTCAGGCAAGCTTTTACAACTCAACACTGGTGCTAAGGAACAGTTGTTTTTTGAAGCTCCTCGAGGGAAGAAGCAAATCATTCCTAGTATGGAGGTAAGGACATCAGTTACCACTTACCATTTTCCTGCTGGCATGGGTGGTAAAGGGGAAAATTCTAAGCAACATCTAGTGGATTGTTTCCATTAGTCTTAATTGCACTGTAATAGAAAACACCAAATATTTCAGTGAGAGATATGTGTGCCTCAAGGGTTATACTGTAGTGTTTATACTGAGATCCGATGTATAACTATGGATAAGTATCCTGTCTCAAACAGGCTATCTTTGTAGGCAGAAAAGATTTCTTGGGCATCCTGGACAAGTGTTTTAGGCTCCTGCTGTGAAGGTATCTGGCCAATAATTGGAGAAGTCACAGATGTAACTGCTTCGTGCCTAACCAATGATAGTACAGTCTTGGCAACAGGAGATGATTTTGGATTTGTAAAGCTTTTCCGATACCCTGCCAAAGTAAGTAAATATTAATGATTGCATATGAAGTCTTACAAGTGTTAGATAACAAAAGTCATACTGTTTTTATATTCACTTAACACAGTTACTGTGGAGAGTACTCACCTGTATTCTCTTATGGCTGAAGTATATGTGAATGAGTTTCTCACACCAAGCTCTTGTTTTCTCAAACGCTTTACCTTGAAGTGGAGCTAATTCATAGGCTTCTCTGTAAATCATTGCATTGTATGTTACCATATTTGTTACAAACATAGGTTGTTGCACATGATGTTGTTACTGATTTATGGTGACCCCAAGGCAAACCTATCACAATTTTTTCCTGGCAAAATTTGTTCAGGGTGTTTGCCTTTGCTTTCCTCTGAGACTGAGAGAATGTGACTTGCCCAAGTTCCATCCAGTGAGTTTCCATGGCCAAGCGGGGATTAAAATCCTAGTGTCCAGAGTCGTCGTCTTCAAACATGTAAACCAGCTCCTAGTTATCATGATGTCCCTGATTTCGTTTTTTGTTTAAATAGTGGCTATTTCAGACTGACTGAGGGTATCCATATTTTAAAATATTAAAAAGCTGTAAAATTAATGAATGAAGTAAAAACAAGTAGAGACACACATAATATTTATGGACATTTTTATACATTTGTTGATATTTTTATCAGACCTTGGTATCTATATATGTTGTCATTGTGACGGGACCTTCCCTATATGCCTTAGGCCAGTGATGGCGAACCTATGGCGTGCGTGCCAGAGGTGGCACTCAGAGCCCTCTCTGTGGGCACATGTGCCGTCACCCCAGCACAAATTATAATGTCTAGAATTCACTCAGAGTCATCTATTACAAAACAGAAACAGTCACTTTATTGAAGAACATAAAGCAAGAAACATGCATCTGAGGAAGTAGGCTGGAGTCTACAAAAGCTCAGGCTACCAATTCCTTTCTTTCAGTTAGTGTCAAAGGTGCTACAAGATCCCTTTGCATACAGCAAGAAAGTATCTTAGGTGGATTACTTCAGCTTAGTATGGCTGCATTAACATACATTTTCAGGCTTATCACAGTCTCCTCTGGACTTTCTTAAGTGACTCCCTTTCCTTGTGAGAATCCCTCTCATGACTCTCACTGACTCTCAGTCAGATTTCTTATCTGATTCTCACTGAAGGACCTCTCTCAGTCAGTCACTCCTGCTTTTATACCTTCTAGTTCCCTTGCAGCCCACCTCATAGTCTTCCTTAACTGTGATTAACTTAACTGTGTCAAGAAGCCAAGCCTGTCTAGCAACTCCTTCATCTTCATCTAATAGAGGAACCCTGCAATATGAGCCAAAGGATTTCCAGAAGCCTCCTAACATGGAACAAATTCCAGTGGTAGCTGGCTGCTAATGGCCAACCAAACTCTCAAGTAAGGCTCCTCAGTTAAAAAGTCTGAAGTCTCCTCTGCAACCTAAGGAGAGGACTGGGCTGTGGAGGAGTAGGAAGGGTGAACGCTCATCATCCAAGCCTCCTCCACTATTTGGCTTTCTCCTGAGGAGAGCACCAGGAGGAGGAGGATGGGCAAACACTCACTCCACAAGGCATCTCTGCCACTTGGCTTTGTCCTGAGAAGAGAGCGAGTGGAAGAGGAGGAGGATGGGTGAACACTTGCCCCACCAGGCTCCTCCGCCACTCAGCCTCAGAGGACAATGGAATTAATATTAATTAAAAACTATCTGTGGCCTGAAGAAGTTAGCCTATTTTAATTTTGGCCCCTACCTACAGTCAAGTTGTGCAGGTCTGATCTAGACTCTCAAGGCCATTTGTGCAGCCTCCCAACACTGCTTTCATGGTGGTGGGGCGGAGAGAATTCTTTAGTTTTAAAATGCCTAGTTGCGTCCCCCTGAAACTTCTGGTTGTGTTGGTAGGAACAGTCACACACTGACCATTTGTATGCCAATTTTTTTCCAGACGGTGAAAGCAGTAGCATCACCCAGTCAAGCAACATGTGGTGTCAGCCCCCCATTCACCATCTTCCATACCATACTGTACAGAATCCTTATCAATGTTTTTTTGTACTAATGATACTCATAAATTGTAATTTCCATATATCTCAGGATGCATTCATAATAGCTGTGATATAAACAACTAGAAAAATTAAAATTATACCTTTATATTACAATATCACACACAGAGTCTAAATGTGTTTACACATACATAGTTTCTTTAATATGTAAAGATAAATTTTGGTAGGATGTGAAGTATTTGGAAAAATTTTTAAAAGAATTTAAACATTGTTATTTTTTTTAAATGAAAAATTAAAGCCTGGGGCATCTCCTTTCTCTTCCCAATGACACCATCTCTTAAATGTTTTGAAGGGTTACTGGCGAACACTGCAGCCTGTTTCAAAAAAAAGGTAGACATTTGGTGAGCAGGGGTGTCACCCTACTCTTAAGGTGTCACCTGGTATGCTTTACACCCCACACACCTCCCTAGTGACACCCTGGGTGTAAAAGCAAAATTTTATTATTTATATATTATTTCATTTTATATCATTTCTATGTTTCCTTTCTCCCACAAGGGGACCCAAGGCAGCTCACAAATAAAATTGTTTTCAAAAAATTACAATAAAAATGTTAAAACATCTAGCTAAAAATTGTATAAAATGACATGAAGCATGCAGAAGTTTTAATAATAATAATAATAATAATAATAATAATAATAATAATAATAGGATTTATTTATATGCCGCCCAATCACTGGGAATCCGGGTGGCTTACAACAGAGGGGATAATAGACGGTTCCCTGCCCTCAGGCTTATAATCTAAAAAGACACGACACAAAAGGGAGAAGGGAATGGTGAGGGGGAGGGGATCGGGTCCAGCATTCTTCTCTCCCTCTGAGGCCTGGACCAAGGCAGATGGACTGGAGGGAGGGCTCTGCTTCTTCAGGCTAGCCATGGTGGAGCTGGGCCAGCCTATTCTCTCCCTCATAGGCCGAAGGATGACAGTTAAGGAGGGAGGGCGCTCTATCTTCAGGCTAGCCCTGATGGAGCTGGGCCAGCCTATTCTCTCTCTCCTACTAGAAAGCTGGGCCAAAGCTAACAAAATGAAATTCAACACAGAGAAATGTAAGGTACTGCACTTAGGGCAGAAAAATGAAATGCACAGATATAGGATGGGGGACACCTGGCTGAATGAAACTACATGTGAAAGGGATCCAGGAGTCCAAGTAGACCACAAGTTGAACATGAGTCAACAGTGCGATGCGGCAGCTAAAAAGGCCAATGCAATTTTAGGCTGCATCAATAAAAGTATAGTGTCTAGATCAAGATAAGTAATAGTGCCACTGTATTCTGCTCTGGTCAGGCCCCACCTGGAATATTGTGTCCAGTTCTGGGCACCACAATTCAAAAAGGACATTGAGAAACTGGAGCGTGTCCAGAGGAGGGCGACTAAAATGGTGAAAGGTCTGGAAACCTTGCCCTATGAGGAACGACTCGGGGAGCTGGGGATGTTTAGCCTGGAGAAGAGAAGGTTAAGAGGTGATATGATAGCCCTGTTTAAATATTTGAAAGGATGTCATATTGAGGAGGGAGCAAGCTTGTTTTCTGCTGCTCCAGAGAACAGGACCCGGAACAATGGATGCAAGCTACAGGAAAAGAGATTCCACCTCAACATTAGGAAGAACTTCCTGACAGTAAGGGCAGTTCGACAGTGGAACACACTCCCTCGGAGTGTAGTGGAGTCTCCTTCCTTGGAGGTCTTTAAGCAGAGGCTAGATTGCCATCTACTGGGGATGCTTTGATTTGGATTTCCTGCATGGCAGGGGGTTGGACTGGATGGCCCGTGTGGTCTCTTCCAACTATGATTCTATGATTCATAGGCCGAAGGATGACAGTTAAGGAGAGAGGAGCCTCTTTCTTCAGGCTAGCCCCGTATCTAAACATCTGAAGTACACATCCCGTATAAAAGCCTCCCTGACATGATTATATATTAAAAGCTTGCTTGAATAATTGTGAGCAAGGCCCTCTGGGAGTCCAGGAGATGGAGGTGCCTTCAACCCCTTGGAGTTGTCCACTCAAAGTGGCTCTAGCTTCAAGCAAAGGTCTTTCTCAGGACAACTACCAAAATCTTTTTAATTGAAGAATCAACCTGAAACTAGCTGCATACAAATACTACTACTAACGTGTAGCTTTTCCAACTATAATTCAGCCATTATTGCAACACTAAGATCACATTGCTCCCACTCTTCTAAACCTCATTTTGCACCAAAACTGCTCTAGAATTTATAAATTAAGAGTTTTAAAATCCAGGGATAGTATTTGTCTGAGTCAGTGAACGGTTTTGTGCTGGACAGGATGCAAGCATGGGTGAGTTGCAGTTATATTTACTCTAGCTAGAAAAGGACATCTAACATCAGGAAAAACTTCCTTACAGTTAGAGCTATTCAGCAGTAAGCACACTGGCTTGGAGTATGGTGGAGTCTCCTTCTTTAGAAGGAACAGAGGCTGGAAGGACATCTTTTGGAAGTGCTTTAATTGTGTATTCTTGCATGGCAGAGAGTTGGATTGGATAGCCCTTGTGGTCTGTTCCAACTCTATGATTCTATAACATTCTCCCATCCACCACATTCTTGTGAAGGCAGGGCCATGGAAAGACAGCAAAAAGAAAAGAGGTCTAGCCTCAAGTTCTCCTCCATCATAATTAAGAAAAGCTGGGGGCCAGGCAGATGGCATATTATATATTATCCAGCAGTAGAAACCTTTTATGTATTTTCCAGCCCTGCTTTAACTTCAGAAATAGATGTCTTGAAGCCTTTAAAAAAACACACTTAATCTCATAATAATGGTCTTTTTCTTGCACGCTTACATTTATTTAGTTTTCATTAAAACATGTATTCTTTGTATATTTCACATTTAGGGAAAATATGGGAAGTTTAAGAGGTATGTGGCTCATAGTACACATGTAACAAATGTTCGTTGGGCTCATGATGACAGCTTATTAGTCAGTGTTGGAGGTGGAGACACATCCTTAATGCTGTGGACCCATGAGATGGAGGGTCACCGGGAAAGCAGACAATGTGACAGTGAAGAATCTGATCTTGACTCCGAAGAAGATGGGGGTAAGTAACCATTTTTAGAGGGCTGAAATGTAAACAGCAATAATTTTTTTCCTGTAAAATCAGCAGTTTTATAAATATAGAATTTCTATAGTCTAAAACTTTTGTTGGATAACTTATCTCTCCATATTAAAATTTAACACCGAACTGTGCTAGTTTAGTATTTTAAATTATTTTTTCAACTATTAGGTAAATCATAATTATTGTGACATGTATTTTTATTAGGGATTTGAAGCAGAGATCTGTGAGCAGAACTTAGTGACTGTTTTCAGTCCCTGAAGTGTGGAAATGATTTTCACACCCTCCCCCTCTACACCTTCCTATGCCCCCTAACAATTACTCTGGGGGCTTGAGAAACCCTGTGGCACATGAAGGTGGACATAGGGGAGGCTATGGAAAGAGAGTGAATAACCTGAAACTCCTGTGAACAGAAGACTTGGTTGGCTTGCAGTTCTATGAACAGAAGGATTCTTCCCATTTTTAAAAGGTTTCCATTGGACCCATCTCACGGTCTTGTTGTCTCTGCTGTTTAGGAGGAAGAACATTTATATAAATAAAATAACATAACAAAATTCACCTGTTTCTTCATTCCAATAGTTCTTGTGGTTATAAATATTTTACTAGGCTATGACAGTGATGTTACAAGAGAAAATGAAATTAATTATACCATCAAAGCCTTATCAACCAACATCAGACCTATGTTTGGAGTCAAGCCTCACCTACAGCAAAAAGAACCTTCAGTTGATGAAAGGTAACTTTAGACATTGGGGAGGAAATGTGCAATTCTGTAGTATATTATAATAAAGGGTGGGAGGATGCATTTGTCACCAGAAATTGGCTACCAGGTGTTAAATTGTCGACAGCAACAATGAACACAGCGCTGGTGTACCATAATTATGATCTAGACTAATGGAGGAACAACCCACAACAGTGAAATGGCAGACCTTCAAATGCAGGGATGTGTAGCATTTACAAAAGAGGTTGCGAACTTATTTTTATTTTTAAACAATTGTCCTTGATTACACTTCTGTTTAACTTCATATGAACTAGGAACATTCATCTTGAGTTAGAAATGCTTTTGATGATTCTCCAAAGGCATTCAGAAGAATTCATTATGTCTTCCTTCCTACCCAGGAAGGATAAGATCATGTGACCAGTATTTGTGAAAAAGGCCGCCTTCCAGACTTTTTTATAGAATCATAGGCCTGTTATAGATGGGCATAAAGTACGTCCTGGGGACGTACTAGGGTTAGGCAAAGTGCGTGCCTTACGCATGCAGCTAACCCTAGTACGTCTCCAGGACGTACAAAATGGCTTTTAGATGGCTGCGCCAGCGGCGCAAGGGAGAAAGGGGCCAAGGACGTCCCCTTCCAGGCCTGGAAAGAGGCAGATTGGGGCCTCAGAGGCTGCCGCTCTGGAAGCTGAGGCCCCGATCCGGTGGGAAAAGCAGCACCTACAGGCCGCCCCAAATGGGCGGTCTGTAAAGCGCCATAGAATTGTAGAGTTGGAAGAGACCATAAGGGTCATTCAGTCCAACCGCCTGCCATGCAGGAACTCTCAATCAAAGCATCCCTGACAGATGGCCATCAAGCCTCTGTTTAAAGACCTCCCTTAAGAGCTCCTGTTTAACTGCTCTAAAATCAGTGGTATTTGCTGTTTCTTTCCCAGCAGTCTTCCAGCTTCTTTTTACTCTTTCTCCTTATCCTCCTGCTTCACAAATGAAATTTGCAATTTTTAACTTGTTTTACTTTTTACTTTTTTGTCTCAGCTCTCTCTTCTAGTCACTTTTTTATATATATAAAAGTTTATTCTATTTTACTGCTTTTTCTGGATCATTTTTTCTAATCCCATGGCATCTGACAAAGAATCTGTGGATATGGAGGGTTCATTATATCAGAGAAAGCAGTTCTGGGAGTTCTTCTCAGATCTAAAATGCAACCGAGGGGAAAGAAAAAGTCAGGCCAATTGGTGCTCACAGTTTCAAAGGTTAAGAAAAGTAAAATTGGCTTTAAAGCAAAGAAAATGGAGTTACTTACCCAGAAGGAATCTGGAAATCAGCAGAGACTCCCACAGAAATGTCAAAATGTCTCTTTAGGCCACCATATTGGAGCGGATGTTCCTCTGCAGGAGGCAGGGTGGATGTGCACATCATTGCTAAGCAGCACAACCAGTTGAGAGAAATTGAAACACAGAAACAAATTTTGAAAGACAGCTCCAGTGTAAACAAGGAGAGCGGGCATCTCCTGACCATTTAGTGTGGCAAAGCAACCATTTACGCTCACACTGCTCACTTACTCCTTTCTGCCAACCACCAGTGTCACTTACTTTGCCACCTACAAGAAGGGAAGGAGCACTTGCTGGCTTTAAAAGGAGGAGAAGGAAGGTCAAGAAAAATAGAGGTTTTTGTCTATTTAATAAGTAAGTTAAAAAGGAAGGATGGGTTTCAGATCTTTTTTGCTGCTCTGATATCTCCCTTTTTCTATTGCTTCTTTGCTTAAAAAGCCTTCTTTTTTTCCTAGACCTTGTTTTTCTTGCCTTTGCTGGAGAATAAGTGATCAGTCATCCCCTTTGCACTTTCAGGGAAGCTGAAACTTCTGGAAATCATCAGGGGAAGCAAAATGCTCCCTCTGCTTTCACCATTGCCACTTTTCTCAACCTTCTCTCTTGTTTTGATGAGAAGGCATGAAAAAACATGAGAACTTGTGACCATCATTAAAGAAGAGGGAGGAAGGTAGCTGCAACACTTAGTGGGGTTTGTTGTGATTTTTGACAATAAGCTGCACTTCTACAAAATTATGCCTATGAATTTTGGTGGCATTCTTGCTGAAGGCTGAAGGAGACTTCAGGAGCCATATGTGGCCTGCAGGCCATACTTGTCTCACTTTGCTCTTATCCATGGGCGAGTCTGCCCCATTATCTTCCTTATCCCTCCAAAAGGATGTGACCAGAGGGCCATCTTGTATTAGAGGGATATAGACATATTCTGTACCCATCTTCCATCCCCCAAATCAACAAAGTATTTGATAGATCTCAAGTACTGGCGTTGTACTTCTTCACTCACCCTCACACTCTTCTGAGATATTATAACATACATGAGACGTATACGTGATACTTAAAGGTGCATATGAAAAATGAGCCAAATGTTCATTCACATTTGTTTACTTTCACACTGCTTCTCTATGCAGAAAATGTTCCAAATATACTATAGTTTGTTGAATTAAGGCATGCATCTCCACAATTTATGACTTGGCACACATACTGAGGCAAAGAAAGAATACTCCATCAGGGCAAGAGCCATGTCAGTGTTTTGTTTCTCTCACTAAATACGAAGAACTGCCACTTGAGTCAACACAAAGCACTGTGAACTTGACACTATTGTTTTGATGGAGACAGCCTTTGGCAGAACCTTCACAGTTGCTGATGGCAGTTCTAAGGATGACACACAGTACTTCACATGACTGCCTCTTGGAAGCCTAGGTACTTCATATCCAGTATGCTTCTGCTCCTGGTTTTGTGCTTTCTGCTTGGCAATGGAATTGGAGTGGAGGACACACTCTTTTCAGAAATACTGGTCACATGATCTTGCCTCTTCTGGGTCATGTTGAGGTCACAGACTACTCTTTTCAGATGTATCCTTTGTACCAACTCAGAATAGGCCTTTACAGCAAGTTCCAGTATTGCATCCTCACATGTAGCAATGAATAGCACTAGGATCAGTTGTGCTGTCAGGTAATGTTAGATTCTAGACTTCATGGTCTCTTGGGAGCGGTTCTTTCATTAGTATTATTTATTACAAAATGTGGCAAGCCAGGCCTATTGCATGTGGGAGACCTCCTGTACATTCTTTTGAGTGGCGCTCTGGACCTGTACTGACACTACTGATCGTTATTGCCAGTGCCATGTAAATTGTCATGTACCCTTGGGGTTGCAGCACCCAAATAATAATTCACCCTGTCTCAAGAGAGAAGTGCTACCAAAAGTGATAGAACTAAAATCCTGGACACATATGTGCAAAGGCTGAGGCACTTTTTCCCTGTACTGCAATATTTTGCATGGATAATAGAAATGGATGCAGGAAACCAAGTCAGCTGCCCTTTAAAGGGAAGGGCTCCAACATAACTGAAAGGATGGAGTTTTGAGGAAGATTCCATAGCAAGACTAAAATAGCGCTTAGGATATTTACCAAATACCACAGTACAGGATGGTTATTTCATATGCAAAAGTGCTCAGGGACCATTAAGCTGTCCTGAGTCCCAGTTCTGAGGCAGGATATAAATACAGTGCTCCCTCGGGTTACGAAATTAATTCGTTCCGCGGCTAATTTCGTAACCCGAAAACCTTCGTAACCCGAATTGCCATAGGCGCTAATGGGAAAAAAAGCCGCGGCTCTGCCGCAGCTCCATTTAAAACAGCGCCGGCGTTTTTTCGTAACCCGAAACAATAAATCCCTATGGGATTTATTCGTATCCCGAAAAATTCGTAAGCTGGGTAATTCGTATCCCGAGGTACCACTGTAAATAAATGTAATAATAATATGATAATTCCTCATCCACAAGAGGCTAAAGCAAGGATAGAGAATAGTAGGGAAGCTGGTAAAGGTGGGCAAAATGATTAGCCCAGACAACTAGAATGAAAGTCAGAATCTGGTTCTTCTTTAGAAGAAGATTTGTTCAGTTGTTTCTATAAGAACTAAATATATTTATGTCTTGAAGACTGGTGTTGGAAGATACAATTGATGTAGACCAGGATTTGAATCTTTACTCACCCATGAAAGCTCATTGGGAGACCTTGGGCAGATCATATTCTCTCAGCCTCAGCAAAGGCAAACTCTTCTGAACAAATCTTGCCAAGAAAACCCTGTGATAGGTTTCCCTTAGGGTTGCCGTAAATCAGAAATGATTGGAAGGCACACAGCAGCAACAACAACAACACATTTTATTTTAGATCTTTTAGAAACCTGTTTATGGTGTTTCTGAGTCCTTGCACTTTACATTGCATGAACAATTTGAATGTTTTTAAATACTGGCAAATTCTCAGATTACATTTTGAACTTGGGTTTGAATATTCAAATACTAAAAACATAGTCTTAAACATTAATTTTAAAAAATCCAATGTATGACTTCAGTGTGTCTCCATGTAATTATTTAGAAGTAGAGACCTATTCTCCATAGAATAATTACATGGATGCACATTGAATTTTATGCATAAATATCCTTCGTATATTTTGTACTCAGCTAAGAATCTGACATAGAGCCTACTCAAAATGAAATATGAAGTTTATGTTACATGCATTCATATTTATGTAAATATTTCATCTGAGGATTTCCCCCATAATTCTGTTGAATTAAGATATTAAATACATGGTGATCAAAATGTTTCATTGTTAGAATGATTGAAGGCTAGAGACAAATATTTTGTCCATGAAATTAATTTCAGTTTTCTTTACCCTAGATTTATTATATACAATGTTCATATTTTAATATTCCTGCTTAATTTTATGCTTCCTGTGAAGGCAAGGGGTAGTAAGGTAAGCATTTTTTAAAAATATAAATGATTGTTTATAAAGCATATTTAAATACAGATCTGGATGGAAAAATGTAACTTTTAGTCCCTCTATTGGGAGAAAGGCAGTATATAAGAAAATAAAACAACAACAATTTATGGAACTGGAAACAGTTCTGCAGATAAGAACCCAAGGCAGGAGTGGAAAGCCTATGGCTTGCAGGTCATAACTTGCCTAGAGGGGATTCTTCCCATGCCTCCATGCTCTCTCAGAACTAGGGAAGGTCAGTCTTTCTTATTGCTGGGAGCAACCAATTTTATCTCCAATCATATTTGCATATAAGAGCAGATTTTCTCCACTTGGCACTAGAGAAAAGCACTTCCCCACACTGAGGAATCCCCTTGTCTGTGCAGAGAAATGCAGTGTGTTAGTGGCCACTATGAAACTGAGTGAGAGTCAGGTCTTTTGGTTGGAAGAAATGCTTTAAGAAGAAGGGCATACTGTCTGATGTCATCTGGCTTATGGGGGATGATGAGTAAGATAGTGTGCTGCCACAGCTGGAAAATCTCCCCATTCATTGCCAAAAGTATATTTAAGCTTTGCTTTGACTGCCAACTTTTTCAAATTGAGCCCTAAATTAGAACCAACAAGACCTAGTGGAGAAAGAGAGGTACGGATCTGACATAATTCTTGTGTCCAAGAATGCTTATACCTGTTCTAAATAGATGTTAGTTCAGTGCTCAGCACTAAACAGGATAGTAGTCAAAAGGTGATCCACCCCTTATTTAGTACTTTTCCATTTCCCAATTTAGCTAGTTAGGGAACTACCCCAATGAGAGTGCAGTAGGAAAAGATCTGCTTCTATGGCCAAACTAGACAATATAGCAAGTGTGTGACACATTTGTACATCTTTAATGGTGGTGGTTGTGGTAGGGAGAACATGTATGGGGGTGCAGTTGGAGTGAAGGCAATGGCAAAGAATGAAGGAATTTTATTCTTTCCCTTTCTGATTTCCTGACAAAATTGTCTCCAAAGTTGCTATTGGTCCTAGAAGAAAGACTGTCATGGACACCCTTGCAGATTTCTCTGCAAAATAAATAGCAGGTCAATGTGGGTGGTGATTTTCCCCCAGAAAAGCAGAGGGAGAAAAGCTTTAACCCTTCCCTTCTGTGCCATAGCCTTATAATTAATTGCTCCTCCATGGCGGGGTGGGGTTTTTTTAAAGTTAAATTTAAGTGTTATCACACATTTCACATCATTTAGGGGTTTTTCTCCTTTACACACTAACATTTAGATCTTGCTAACATTACTGTAATCTACTTTCAGTTCTCCAAGCTAATATGTTTACTATATTATAGGTTTGGGTTGACATATTCTGTATGTTTACCAAAATTGACCTGATTTGCAGTTCTGTAATGTGCCAATGTATCAGACAGAACTTCTCTTTTTTTGATCTCAAAAATGTAGTTACAGTTCACAATTGACTTATTTTACCAATAAAAGTTGAAAATTTCAAAATTGCACAGTTAAGTGTCCAATTGTTATTAAAAGCCTATTAAGAGTTTTCATTTCTTATTAGATCCTTGGAAAAGTATGCAGAGTTGTTCAGATAATACACATCCAGAAGTAACAGAAAGGACCAAAGTAACAGAAAGGACCAAATTGCTCAAAATGTGAGGATATTTAATATCCAGATTTGCTTTGGTCTCTGTCTGGATTTGCTTTAAGAAATTTGCTAGATACTAAGATACTAGATACAGATGGGTGAAAAACGCTGTCTTGCGGGCAGGGTGAGGGCTGAGCATCCCCATGCTCAAAGCCCTTGGCACACGTCCATTCAGACGGTGCGCGCCATGATGATGCCACTTTGGCACAGTGCCCAAATGGTGCAGCGCCAAAGGGGCATCATCAAGCTGCGTGACAGCGGCTATGGCACCCCTTCATGGGCACAAAAAGGAGCCGGAAAAACCAGCTCCTTTTTGTGTTCTGTGGAGGCCGGATTGGTGCCGCAGCATGCTTTTTCTGTGCCGCTGATCCAGAGCAGAAAGGATCAGCATCTCACCACCCCTTCCTGCCCATCTGTACAGGACTAATACTGGTGGAGAATAGACCTGGAACTAGTGCCACAAGTAGGTCATCAGAATTTGATTTGAAGAGCTATATTTTAATTAATATGGGTGCCAATCTGCCAGTGTATGGATGCCATTGGTGGAACAAATCCCCAACTTCCCCTTTGCTCCCTGTCTACATGTCTTCCCAAGTAGCTCTGTAGAAGTACAGAGGAGAAGTGGAAGTGGCTGTCCCATAGCACAAGTGATGTTCAATAACATCAAAACTTAAAAGGCCCTCCTAGTTTTTATTGTGATTGCTTTTCTTTTCTTTTATAAGACAATGATATATTAAGGCTATTTACAGAGGAATAACTGGTCATGTTATGAGCAATAGGAGGTTTTGTAACTAAGCAATAGATAGTTCTGAGACAGTGGTGCATCTAAGTAATTTTAGACCTTGAACTATATTTGAAGCAGTCAGTTAGATGGAATTGTATATTTAAGTTGTGAAGTACACCATAAATGTTACTTTTCTTTACAAGGGTACATGCTTTTCTTTACAAGGGTACATTTCTACATACATACTGATTTTGAAGCCAAAATCAGACAAACTTATGCAATGCTGTTTGTTAACTCTGATTATAAGAAAGAAAGAAAGGAAGGAAGGAAGCACTTCTATATTTTAAACTCAGATACTGTAATAGCACCTTTATTACTGCAGAAATAAAATGAAGTTTGCATCTGCTGATGTGATGCTAAATACAACTATTTGGGCCTGGGTGGCTTGTTGCAGAAAAAAATAGTCTATACAGTACTTTTAAGTAAAAATAATAAAATGAGCACCTGTAACTTTGTATATGCATAGTTTGCCACCCCCATTGCTACAAAACATACCAAGACAGAGGGACAATGTTGTAGCAAACACCATGCTGAGGAGCTGGTGTTTGTTTACTACCTAAATTGCAGGGACTAGAACTAGCTGTAACACTCTGGAGAGAACTCTGTAATTCCTTTTGTGCTTTCTTCTGTTCTCAGAAATATGTATTATGGGAGCTGGTCTTCAGTATATTGGTGGTATTAGAACACATGTTTGAACATATTAAGTTCCTGAATTTATCCACATACAGTAGTTATATATCAGTCTGCTCTGACAGTTCCACTTTTACAATCATCAGGATGCAGGAAGTAGCTTTAGATTCCTCAAGTTACCCAGTCATGATATAATTTAATAATATTTACTTTTGATGAAACTGTGGGCTCTCTGTTGGTAAGAGAATCATAGTCAACACAACAGAAATGTTCAGTTTCTTTGGCCATGAGAAAGGCACTTATGTTGACAGTGAGGCAAAGCAGACGGGCCAAAAGGAGAGACCAGAGGCCGCTCCCACACCAGTCACTCTGGGGCTGTGGCAACCAATCAGTCTACTCCCAAATGGGCCACTGGCAGGAGCAGTTTTGCCATTCTTTTTTCTGGTGGCTTCAGGCTGCCTCAGTCGATATCAGAGCAGCTTCCAGCTGCTTTGGGGCATGCTCCTGAATACCACACCCCTGAAGCGGCCACCTTATTTAATCTGTCTCTCCTGGTCCTGTGGGGGTGGAAGTTGCATCTTTATATGCATGTGTGCATGCAGGTATACTCACAGATACAGACATAGAAACTACAGATAGGAGCTTTGAAATGACATGTGTCACACATGAGTGGTTCCAGGCAGATTATTTATTTATTTATTTATTTATTTAATAATAATAAAAAAATTTATTTGTATACTGTTTTTCCCTCGATCAAAAGGTTTACAGACTATAAAACTATTAAAAACATCTCATAAAAATAGATAAAAACAAGTAATGCAGTTATACAAATACAATCATTCATAGGGCAAGGCAGAGAATCGATGGCATCAAGAGCGCCCATTTATTTATTTATTTTATTTCTGTACTGTCTTCTTCTGCTTCCTGGAACTCAGGTTGGCTTGCAAATGTTAAAGCAAATACAGATAAGACCAAACTTCATACATTTAAACTGGCAATAGGATTAAAACACTTCTAGGCCTGCCTGGAAGAAGACAAGCCCTCCCTTCAGCCACCATCTTGAGGGAGAGAGAGGCAGGCTAGCTCCAAGAAGCCAAGTTCTCCCTCCAGTCCATCTCCCTTGGTCCAGGCCTCGGAGGGAGAGAAGAACTGCTGGACCTCATCCCCTTCCCCCCACCATTCCCTTCTCCTTTTGCGTCATGTCTTTTTAGATTGTAAGCCTGAGGGCAGGGAACCGTCTAATTAAATAGATTGTATGTACAGCGCTGTGTAAATTTACAGCGCTTTATAAATAAAGGTTAATAATAATAATAAATGTATAACTCTTTAAAACAAACTGCAACAAATATAGGCAACACAACACATTATTAGAGACCCTTTCCCCCTGAGCAAAGGCATGTCAAAACAAAAAATATTCATCTACTTATGAAAGCATTGTAAAGAAGGCACTAGTCTAGCCTCTCTAGAAGGGAACTTCCAAAATGTGGGAGCAGCCACTGGGAAGTCCTTGACTTATATTCCCACCAGATATATCATGGAGGGACTGGAGATGGGAAGAAGGGCCTCCTCTGAGGATTTCAAGTTGTGGACAGGGTCATATGAAAGAATATGGTGCTTCAGATAATTTGAACCCAATCCCTATAGGGTTTTATATGTCATAACCAGCACCTTGAATCATGCCTGGAAATAGAACTCTTGCAAGAAGACAGTTAGGCATTCTGTGTAACAAGCTCAGATCAGCAATCTGGAGTCTGAATACATCATTTTGGACTTGCTGAAGTTTCCAACTTCAGTTTCCAAAGGCAGGTCCATGAAGATGGTGTTACAGTAATTCAAATGAAATGTAATCACTGTCACTCTTTGAACCAGTTGAAGTTTCTGAACACTCTTCAAGGCACCCAGATATTCCATGTGTATGTTAAATAGCCTGGAGGACAGAACCAAGGCCTGAAGGTCAGCAGCCAAGGAGCAGAAAAGGTATTGCCTAGTGCCACCTTCTTGGGTTCACCCCTCCAAGAAGGAATTAAGCCACTGTAAAACAGTGCCTCCTGGTCCCATCCCATTAAGGCAGCGATGTCCAAATTCTGGCCCTCCAGGTGCTTTGGGACTTCAGCTCCCAGAAGCCTCAGCCACCTTGGCCAATGGTCTGGGATGCTGGGAGCTGAAGTTCAAAACACCTGGAAGGCCAGTTTGGACATCACTACATTAAGGCATCCTCAAAGGATATGATGGCCAGTGGTACTGAAAACCACTTGGAGGTTTTCCCAGAGCCAACAGGCATACCTGTAGCTGCTTTTCAGAACTGGGGGTAGCTTTGGTCTCTTTGGTGGACCTATCCTGGGAACTGGATACAGGTCTGTGTTTTGTTTGGAGCAATAAATAGGTAACCTATTTACCTATTTACCTTAACAATGATATTATCAATAACTAAATGACTTCCATAATTCTGCTTTGAAATAATGACATAGATAGTTGTGTGAAAGTTTAATTTCAAATTATTTTTTGCTGCATTCCTTTCCAAAAAACCTGAAAGAATATTTTTCCTATAATATGTATCAAAATTTCCTAATGTAAAGAAAGGCCTTCACTATTAAATAATACAGATATTTTTCTCCTCACCCACCCACCCTTCCACAATGCCTGGCAGTGTCTTTATTTTCATATTATGGCCTTGTAAATAATTACTATGATCACCTACTTCCTGCTCTTAATAATTTCTGCTACCACCTTCACTTGCTTGTCAGATACATGTAAAAAACATACAATGGTAATATACAATAGTAGAACCTTGTACTCTTATAAAACATGTACTTCAGTACAATGTACAATCTCCTTTCCCCATACATTTTATATCTTATCTTTATATTTGGCTATTTCCAAAAGAAGATTTCTTTTTTGAACCTTTCAAACACAGTTCAGTGATTAGCTGGTTTTTAGCCAAACTGGAATAAGTAATCGTTCTCTTTCTCTTATCTGCTGCTGAAAAGAGGTTCCAGGTAATGTTTTTACTTTGATAATGCATATCCCATATTTCACCATCATCTTCATCACCACACAAAATTGTCTTGTCATTTTGCTGTCACTAAAAATGTATCCTTGATTCAACTAACAACTGACCTGTTCCCATACCATTTTCTGTACATATTTAGACAGGCAAAGTCAAACACTCCAAGAGATTTTCTTTTCCTCTGATGAATTTGACAGGTTTTAAAAAATAATTTTTTAAAATATTGAACACATAAAATAAAAAGAACTAGCATGTGAAATTCATTCATTTCTTAGGGATCTTATCATAATGGTGTTCTTTTGAGGATTTTCCCCATTATAGTGCTAATTAATTTAAACTCCTGCTGCACACTGTTATTTAGAAGGTAGATAGAGAAAACTTGTGTCCAGGGTAAAAATAATAAAATCTATATCAATAACATGCAGGTACTTTAATTTGTCTATGTATTGTTACATATATAGTACTATCTGTGCTTTAGTTTCATGTAGGAAGGATTTTTTTTAATTAATAGGGCATGTGTGTGCAACCTGTTTTATAGTTTTTTGTGGGTTTTTCGGGCTATGCATGTTCTAGCAGAGTTTCTTTCTGACTTTTCGCCAGCATCTGTGGCTGGAGATGCCAGCCACAGATGCTGGCGAAACGTCAGAAAGAAACTCTGCTAGAACATGGTCACATAGCCCGAAAAACCCACAAAAAACTATGGATGCCGGCCATGAAAGCCTTTGACTTTACAACCTGCTTTAACATTAGACCCAATAGACTGGATGTAGGTGTTTGTGAAATGTAACATATCGTTAAAATTCCATGTAAAATTTTTGTCATATTGAGTATCCTTAATTAGTATTCTTATATTTGTACAATAATAAATGCAATTAATTTTAAGGTGGTGTAGGGCCTGGATCACATAATCATCTCCTAAACCTAACCCTTTGTCAACTCTACTGCAGCAGACTAACATGAATCCTTTTTTACAACTTAGAAATTTTCATAATTTTCCCTATTCAAAGACACAACACTCAATCCTTATACAAGAATTTCTTCATAAGTAATGTTGTGCATCACCTGTGAATTATATATTAATTTTGACTATGGCGTATCAGTTTCTGAATCATTAATCGTTGGACATTGTAAGAGGGGGGGAAATGGATTCCCATAATTTATGTGAAGAAATTTCACATGTACAACATTGCTTTCACCTCTTCCAAACTACTTCTCAGAAACATATACTAATACTCAAAACTCATTTGAAAGTATATTTGTATTTCACGTTTGAAAGTGTATTTGCCTATAGTGACAATATGCTGCAAGAATATACTAATACTCCAAACATGCTTGACAGTATGTTTGAAAGTATGTCTGTTTATAGTGACAATACATTGCAAGAATATGTTAAATTCTAGTATAGTTGTGAATACACACAACCGCATACACTGAGACACTATTGCAGTACAATTTAGAATCATGCTTTGAAAAGAACAAAGAAACTCAGTGGAGTACATCAGACATAGTACATATTGTTTTAGTAACTTTCCAGCTCCTTTTTTTTGTGCCTGTTTATACAAAAGTTTGCAGAGATAGCTGCTATTCTTAGAAATCGGAATGCTAATAGATTAAAAAATCTATTCTAATTTAAAATGCTCAAGACAACTGATAGCATATTTTAATACTACCAAGACATGCCAGCAGTATGTAGTAATGATAACTAGAAATAATTTTGATGAACTGGTTGGAAAAAACAACAGTGAACATTAAGGTTAAACTAGATCATCTTTCTTTATCTTTACACACGCGTGATTTGTAATAATAAAATTGTGTGCAGATCCTAACATTCACTTGCGTTACTTATTTCTAAAATCACATTTAATTCCTTTTAATCAGTTTTAATACATCCGTAGTCTTCTACAGTATTGTCTTCGGTAGACTTTTCTTACCATGGAATAGATGTTGTTCAGGAAAATAGCTCCTGTTAAAAGGGGGGGGGTCTATAAGAAGCCAGATTGCAAAAAATAAAAAAAATAAAAAAAATAAAAAAAAGGCAGCAACTTGCATATGCTACAGTAAGAGTAACACAGTCCATGAAACAGCAAACAGGGAAAGACTGAAACGCTGGGGACACCTTGGGGTGGTTGGCATTCCCCTATGCTGGCAGAAACACAAATGGGAAACCACACAGAGCATCCAGAAGCTAATAGGGCAGAACCCAAAAGGCATAAACCCTTTGGAGAGAGGCCATGAAGCCTTTTATTTATAGTCACAACCTTACTCTTACAGTACTTACAAACAAACAAACAGTGCTTATCTGATCCTGTGTCCTTAAATGAGGAGCCTGTCCATAGTCTGTTTGGTCTTTCAGATGACTTTAAAGAATGTACTAGTTGTCAAGATTTACTAATTAATTACTAGCAAATTACTACAGTAGTGAAATGAAGCCACACTCCAGTTAATGTGTATTGCTTCCTGGTTTCATGGAAGCAGCTGGGTTTGGGGAAATCCACTCTGCTCAGAAAACTTGATTTTTAGTTTGCTAGAATTTTTCATAAAGTTAAGTGTGAATGAAAGAAGAAACATGTAAATGCTCATCTTCCCATCTGTCCTGTTAAGTGAGATGCAAATCTACATCCCAGTTTGGAGATATGGTTGTTATTTATTACTTGGACTAATCAAATGAGAAATTCTCAAATCCCCTTCCCCAAATCTCTAGAAGTTAAATAAGTGAAAAGAAATTAATCTTAATTCAAGAAATAACAATCCACTATTTTCACTCCTATCCTTTACCACAATCTATGAGACAGTAATTATTGATGAATGGAGGAAATCATAAAACTTGAACCATTTTTAAACAAGAATAATGAGATCTACTATGAAAGTAACTGTCCTATTGCACATGCTAATTTGTTAAAAATTAACAGTTACAGTAAATTTATTAATGCTGAAATAGGCCTGATTCTCCACTCCTATTTCCTAGATGATTATCCTTGCCACTTGTCCACTAATCTGGATTTTGTTTACAGTACCATGGCCACCTTCTGGCCTTCAGAGTGCTCAGATTATGATATGCCGAGTTAACATCATCACTTCATTTAAGCATTTTTAAGGCTTGGAATCTCAGGATAATTATATGGGAAATGAATGTGTTATTTATTATATGTATTCCTGGATATACAAATATATACAGTCACCTTAGGGAGAAACACAGGTATGTTGATGTCTGGGTGCTTGTTTTCATCTCATTACATTGCACTGCATGTAAGACACCCTACATTTATTGCATTACACTGCAAGGTCATTGGAATGTTACATTTTGGTAAGGACTGAAACTTTATCTCTTGGCATCTCTTTAATAGGCTTTGTAATAGTTAATACCGAGAAGAACATTACCCTTTTTAAACAATATAATTTAGTTATATATCTGGCAATCCTGCCTTGGGTCTCCCCTGGGAGAAAGGCAGCAAATAAATAAATAAATATGGCATTATACAGATATTTCATAAAGGCTTTCCCCCACTTTCCAAGTATAAAAATATAGCCCCAAAATACCTCAGGCATCATTTGGAGTCAGGAAAGCATATTCATTCCAAGTGTTTAGCCATTTGAGGCTGCAGTCCTATGGACTTTACTTGGAGTGGAGGCCCTTGGAGTGCTTGGGGCTGACATGGTTGAAGAATGAATGTTAGTATTCAAAAAGGGGTCCTGATCCCTAAGTGCATATGCAGTGTTTGGTTTTTTTTTAATGGCCGTGGGTTTGTGAGGTCCCCCAGATTGCATTCAGTTTTAGGAGGAGTCTTTGGGGTCACATTCTGGCAATGAGTGGGATCATTGGTGAGGGCCCAAAATGGCAAGAAACAGACAGAGACATCTTTAAGATACCAGCACTTAGCTGGCAAGGCACTCCTGGACTCTCTATTGAAGGCCTACGGAGTGGCAATAAGTGCAGCAAAGCATTCGTTCTATGCTGCACGTATTGCGTCCGCGGAGTCGCGTCCGGCAGAGCTGCTCAGGGTAGTGAGGGAGCTTACTCAGCTGCCTCCCTCCCTGAACCCTATTTTGAAGCCATCTAAAGCCTGCTGTGACGAGTTTAACAACTTCTTCACAGATAAAATCTCTCAGATAAGGGGTGATCTCAATGCCAGTATTTCTTCAGAACCTAGGGTAGAGACGTCCAGAGCTTCCATGGACCCTGTTATACTGGATCATTTTCGGTCTGTGAGTACCGAGGAAGTGGACAATATTCTTCGAAGCGTTAGGAAGACGACATGCTCTCTCGATCCCTGTCCTTCATGGCTGGCAGCTCAGGGGGGTACGTCTGTAACTACTGTGTTGCGCCGTATAATTAATTCATCTTTCGGGGAAGGGTGGTTTCCATCCAGCCTAAAATCTGCAGTTGTAAAACCATTGCTAAAAAAGCCCTCCCTAGATCCCCTGATTCGGAATAACTATCAGCCTGTTGATTGAGAGAGCGGTTGCCGTCCAGCTTCAAGGAATCTTGGATGAAACGGATTTTCTTGACCCATTTCAAATTGGCTTCCGGGCAGGCTATGGAGTGGAGACTGCCATGGTCGCCTTAGTCGCTGATCTCTGTCTGGGCATGGACAGGGGAAGCGTGTCCCTGTTAGTACTTTTGGACATCTCAGTGGCTTTCGATACCATTGACCATGGTATCCTTCTGGAACGCCTGAGGGAGTTGGGTATCGGGGGCACTGCACTCCAGTGGTTCCGTTCCTACCTCTCGGGCAGATTCCAGATGGTGCAGCTGGAGGACTGTTGTTCCGATAAGAGGGCACTTACATCTGGCATTCCTCAAGGAGCAATCTTGTCCCCCCCCCCCCCCATGCTATTTAACATTTACATGAAACCGCTGGGAGAGATCATCCGGAGACATGGGGCGCGGTGTTATCAGTACGCTGATGACACCCAAATATATTTCTCTGTTTCTCCAACTGATGCAGTGACTAGGGGTGGCATCTCTCCTCTAAATGCCTGCTTAGAGTCGGTAATGGGCTGGATGAGGGAAAACAGACTCAGTCTGAATCCAGAGAAAACGGAAGTACTCGTGATAGGCTCCCCGGGCCCGGGGAAGGAAATTTGTCCACGCTTCTGGACTCGTCGCTCCACCTGACTTCTCAGGTGGATGCGATGGTCAGGAGCACCTGTTACCAGCTTCGGCTGATACGCCAGCTGCGACCCTACCTGGGTCGGTGGTACATGCTCTGGTAACCTCTCGGTTGGATTTCTGTAATGTGCTCTACATGGGGCAACCCTTGTACCAAACCCGGAAGCTCCAATTAGTACAGAATATGACAGCTAGGTTGGTCACTGGATGCTCCAGGACTAGCCATATAACACCTATCCTGCAAGATCTACATTGGCTGCCTATTCGCTTCCGGGCGCAATACAAGGTGTTGGTTATTACCTATAAAGCCCTATATGGCTTGGGCCCAGGGTACTTGGAGGACCGCCTCTCCCCATATAATCCGCCCCGCACTCTCAGATCGGTCGGGAAGCATTTGTTGAGGGTTCCTAAGACGAGATATATCTCGTCCTCACAAAGGGCATTTTCTACCTCGGCCCCGCAAATCTGGAACTCCCTTCCTGTCACCTCCCTAGATCTTTTTAGGAAGAAACTTAAGACCTTTCTTTTCCGACAAGCTTTCCCCCATGTGTCCTAATGTTATGCTGTTCTCCCCCTGATATACAAATGTTTTTATCCAGCTAGCTTTGTTTTTGTGGTTTTAATTATCTGTGTAAGTTTTATAGTTTGTAACTATTTTGTCGGTAATACGTGTTATGTCGGGATTTTATATTGTACACTATCACTTCTTGCTGTACACCGCTGTGATCTAATTTGGAATAGCGGTATATAAATAATAATTATTATTATTGTTATTATTATATAGGCAGGCTTTTGGTAACTGAGGAACTGTACAGACCACCTCTTTTAGCGCCATATCGGGGCCACAGCAAGTACATGCAGCTGATCTGGTCTCACTTTTCCACAGAGCAAAAAGTAGCCACAAAAAGAGGCTCCTTTCTGCACCGCAGAAAGGGCAGCATAGCTATATGCGGCACTAGAGAACGAAGTAGATGCCCTGGAATATCTTCTAATCGCTAGCCTTTCTTCCTCACTCTTGAAATGCCAGTCCATAAATTATCATGGAACTTTTGTAGACATTGGGGCGATGCAGATGAGGCTAAAGGAGCGGCCAGAGGCTACTCCCACCCTGATTGCTCTGGGACTGCAGCAACCAAAGACTGTAGTCCTGTGGGTGCCCACCACTATGCTCCTCAACAGGCTGTAAAAAGGAATGGTAAGAAACCACTCCTTTTGTGGCTGGTTTTGGGCCGTGATCTGGAGGTGTGTGTCATGTGCACGCCCTGCCCCCAGATCGGCCCAACAGCAGCCCTTTCGGGCCATCTGTCTGAGGCCATTGTAGACTATAGCTGCAATCCTGTACACAATGGAATTTACTTCTAAGTAAACATATATAAGATTTTACTATGATACTAAATATAGTCCTGATGTGGAACAATTTTATCTGGCAAAGTAAGAAGACAATCCTATCTTACTCTCCAAATATTGTGCTTCTTTGCCCCTGATATATTTCTTTGTGCCCTGAATCATGTCATCAAAGCAGGTATGTTTAGCAGAGATTAGGTAAATTTCTGGGATCTCTTCTCCATCACCATAAGCTTGGTGACAGCATGCAGACTGAATCCTCATCCAAAAGGCTTCTAAGCCTGAGAAAAAGTCATGGTCACTTGTCATCAGATAGTCATCCTTCTCCATATTGCAGCTTCATACATTGCCATTGGTCTCAGGCATTATTATGTAGTACAGTAAGGGGTGGTGATGCTTGCCATCTGTCTGTTTATTCCTAGCCTGTGCTTCTCAAAATGTCTTAATTCTGTGGTTCTTTCTTTAAAATCTTGGAAAATGATGTCTTAATGTATTTTAAATGAGAAAGTACATATCTATAATGTGTGTATTATAAGAAACAGCTATTTTTTCCTGAAAGGATTACTTAGTTGTTGAGTCTTAGGCCCAGTACAGACCACCGATTTGCAGTAGCCTGGGGCTAATTCTAGGGTTCTGTAGCATTTGGCATCCGCATGGTCTGGAACCCTAGAACGTATGGACGGTGCCATCTTTACGCGGTGTCGTCCATATGGGGCATGCATGCATAATGCAAGCATGGCACCACGTCTGCACCTCCGTGTGCCGCGCTTGCATCCAGGAAGTGTCACAGTGCGCCAGTGGCACTCTGATGACTTCGTTCCTACGTGCCAAGAAGAACCTGTTTTTTCCAGGGTTTTTTTGGTTTGGAGGGATGCCGCGTGATTTGAGTGCTGCCGTGTCCCTCCCGAGGAAAACTAGGCACCTCTAACCCACCCCTTTGAGGCGGTTTGGAAAGCCCCTTAGTTGTCTCTGAGTCAGAGAACTAACTAAGTAAATTACTGACAGTAGAACAAAGGTAGGAGAAAGCAAGGGATTTTTTTTTAAAAAAAGAGAGAGACCTGAGAGCTAGAAAGAACAAGACTCTATTTGCCAGGAAAGATATTTTGATGCTGAAAAAATGCTAACAGCCAAGATAAAAAATGTTAAAGAACACTGGAGTTATTAAGTTTATTTATATCTGTAACTGAATCAATACTTTCTATATTATGGAAATATAAAACATTAGCCAAAAGGAATATAATTGTAAAATTAAGTCCCCTTTTACAGGTATTTGTAATATTTAGTTGTTAACTGTTAATAGTTTTCTCTCTGCAGGTGACAGTTCAGATGTTGTTGTTTTAGTACTGAATGGGTGACGGACAACCTTTTCTTATTCACAGTTCTTTGTTTCAGACCACCAGTTAGTAGGGCATTGCCTCAGCCTGAAAAACTTCAGACAAATAACATTGGGAAAAAAAAGAGACCCATAGAGGTAAATAAAACTGCGACTCTTTGGATCATTTTAGCAAACCACATGGGGTTATAATGTATATCTCATTAAAGAGCATTTTAAACACATGTGTGAGACTCACCTTTGACAAGCAGGAAAAATAAAGGGTAAAGCAGATATCTTATATGTAATTTATGTTGTATCTATTTGAAAGGAGCTTCCAACAGCTCAGACAGATTGGCAGAATGACAAGACACTATGGAGCCAAAGCTGAGTAGTGGAGTGGGCTGAGTAGTGAAGTGGTGATGTAGATTATGGGACTCTTAATGTTTTAAGTCCTTATTTTTAAAATTCAAACGCATTTCATTTTTAAAGATAAATCCATGAAGTAGCCTCTATTCACAAGGCAGCTTTAAGACAATTATAAAACTATTTTCATAGGATCTAGTGCTGGAGCTGGTGTTTGGATATCGAGGTAAAGATGGCAGGAACAATGTGCACTATTTGAATGACGGTGCTGACATAATTTATCACACTGCATCTGTTGGGATTCTGTATAATGTGGCAACAGGTAGGAAACGGAAATATCTTTTAAAATACCAAAGTTTATTGTGCAGAAAATTATTAATATTTCTCTCCTGCACCAATAGTGATTTTTTTTCTGTTCCTCACCCCACCACATAAATAGTGTGATTTAAATATTATACCGTATTTTTTTTTCCTCTTTAGGCTCCCAGTCTTTTTACCAAGAACATAATGATGATATTTTGTGCCTCACTATCAATCAGCACCCCAAGTTTATCAACATTGTGGCAACTGGCCAAGTAGGTATGTTTGTATTTTATTAAAAAAGAAATTAATAGATGTGCATGAACTATTAGTCATGTGAATTCATGGATAGAAGAAAGCTTATTCTGCTTCTGTTTGTTTGAATGTTACTCAGTTACCTGTGCCAACTTTTTTCTTGTTAGCACTTAAAATTCTTTTAAAATATATCTGTGCTTTCAGAATGCCATTATTTTCATTGCAGCATTTATCAAAAGGATTTTTAAATTGTTAAGCCCCATGTTAAACACAGCCATGTTCTTTTTTTAAAAACTCCACACCTGCTGGAATGTGCACTATCATCTCCAACATGTATAGAACTAGTTAATAGGCAAAATGCCTATTACTATGGGATGAGAGAAGGCTCTGTTAGTTTGTATATGAGATAAAGGGAGGATATAGTTAACAGCAGGTGTATGTAGTCTGCAGATAGATACACCCACATGCTCCCTCTTAAAAGGTTGGGGGGAAACCTGATATTAACATAAGCTTTCAGCAGTTTCAAACCACTTTCTCAGATGCACCGGGGGGGCGGGATGACAGAGTATTAAAAATGAGACTACTTAAACTCCATCAATGAGCAACAGTTCTGGAGAATATTACTGTCCTGTCACAGGTTCTGAGTGACAGGTATTTACGTCCTTACAGACAGCCCCCTCCCAGCTATAAACAACTTCTTGCCTACAAAAAACATAACATGGCTGGAAATATAGGATAAGACCATGCTACAAATCCAGATGCTAACTCATTCCCACATTTTTCTGACAGCAGTGTCACATGTCCTAATAATGTCACCCACAACATCAGAGACACATTTACTTGTTTAGTTTAAAGTAGAGTTTAATGTTCAGGATCAGGTAGTAACAGATACTTTTTTTTTTAAAATAACATATTCCAAATACAAACATTTCACATCTTGTTGTACAGCAAAAAAATTCGAAATTCAACAATTTAGTGAAAATTCCGGTTATAAAGCTGTTTTTTTGAAGGTGGAATGTGGAAGGTCACCAAAAAGAAATATAACAAATCTATCTTTGGTTTAAATGGCAAGGCGTTGCACAAGCTCCTTCATCCAAAAATTAGTTTGACATGTAAGCGTTCCATCCCTCGGAGTGTAGTGGAGTCTCCCTCCTTGGAGGTCTTCAAACAGAGGCTGGATGGCCATCTGTCAGGGATGCTTTGATTGTGATTTTCTGCATGGCAGGGGGTTGGACTGGATGGCCCTTGCGGTCTCTTCCAACTCTATGATTCTATGATCCATGCAGAGTTCCCTATAATTTGTCATCCAATGAAATAAATCAGTCTTCTTCCAAATAGTATATTAATAGATTTT
The DNA here is from genome assembly GCF_019175285.1 of Sceloporus undulatus. Lineage (NCBI taxonomy): Eukaryota > Metazoa > Chordata > Lepidosauria > Squamata > Phrynosomatidae > Sceloporus > Sceloporus undulatus. The sequence goes on along the minus strand of NC_056522.1, from coordinate 350,222,047 downwards.
CTCGCACAATTTAAATGAATGTTTACTCTGTTTGCACGAATAAGATTTCTATCTGAATGCAAGAACATATCCAGAAATCGATCTGTGCTATGAGCTTAACAACTGAGATCTTGCATTGCACGTGCAGAGTGTAACATCCCACTTGTGGTTTTGCACTCTCCTGCCTATCTATGGCTGTTGTCAGCCTGTGTGTCAGGGGTGCCCCTATGGACATTTACTGACCCAGTGAGGGAGAGGAGTGGAAAGGCAACTCAGGAGAGAGTAAGAATCAATTACAACAAGAAGAGAAATGAGGGTCCTCTACTGGATTAATTAAAAGGAATAGTGCCTTTGTTTCCTTTCCTCTGGCAGCCAGGGCTGGCTACTTCTTTGCTGCCTGAGCCACCTTCCCTCCTCCCTACCCAGCTGGATCAGTAAATAGTAACATCAAAACCATGGTTTAGCATTACAAAATGTGTACTAACTCACCATAACTGATAGGTTGTCTTTTTGCACATCCTCGTTATTCCCAGTTGTGGAAAAAGGAAAGGTATCACCAAGGTAACTTTGTTTTGCATACAGCTGAGAATTCCATGAAACTAACGTTTGTGCAGTTTTCAACTGACCAACACATAATTCATGAAAATGCATCACTATGTTTACTCTGCATCTCCAAAAAGTACTGTCTACATATGGACAGTTAGCTTTATTTTCGATCTACTTACCACAGAATTGATACTATAAAATGAATCTGAAATCAAAATTTGTACTTAATACCACATATATTTTTAGTTTCTTTCCTTCATTCTGGTTGTAATTGTTTTTCTGCTGCTTTTCCATTACAGGAGACTCAGCAGATATGTCAGGTAAGGGAAACAAAATTTTAACATATTGAGGTATAACTAGGTTTTTTGTAGTTATGTCCTGCTTTAGGTAGGTTAACTGAATATATTTATATACTTTTAAAAACCACACCATTAGCTCCTTAGCACTAAGCACAACATCCAGCAAATTATAAATATATAAGATTTCCTTGGGGTGAAATACTAAAAACTTTCATTTTAATAATTTTTAACTTTATTTTATTGTACTCACCTTTGTTTTAATAGGTGAGTTCTAATCCAGATTTATATTTGCATACCTATAAGTTCATTCCATTTCTGGAAAATTATTGGGGCTGACAACAACTATTTCTTTTCTAAATGAATATTATTTTCAATGTAGATATTCACTGAAGAGGCCTTGGTGACTGAGTTAATCATTAAATCATTTTCCATATTTTTGTATTGTTGTCATACTGTTTTTATCAGTCATCCAAAATAATTATCAGTAGGAACAAATTCATTTTGTGCAGTATCATTTTGTTTCTATTGAAACATAATCTTAGCAAAACATGTTTCCCAGGAGTAATTTTGCATTTCCGTTACCATTCCACATCAATCAGTAGTCATCTTTTGTCGTTGTCTATGTGACATGCAATTGAAAATGCTAATGTATATTCTTGCTTAAATAGAGCAATTGTTTGTCATGTCTTATTCTACTGGTCTAGTGCTCTACCACATAAATAAGGACAGTTAGTGTTTTTTTTCCTGGGGCAAGTAGTCAGGACAGACTCTTTTTGGACTCTGTAGTGTATGGTTTATTTATTGCCACAGTCCAGGACAGTATTCTAGCCACTTAAAACCATTAACTCAATTCTGTATATATAATTCACCTGTGGTATTAGAAGCAACTAGAAAGGATATGGAGCTTCTGATAGCAGACTAGCCAAGCTGTCCAGGAGTTGAAGAGTATTAAGAGGTTTTATTCAGCATGAGCTTTCATAGGTAGCAGTCCACTTAATCAGATGCATAAAATGAAAGCTTATGCAAAATAGTTTTGTTAGTCTTTATGGTGCCACTAGACCAGTGATCGCCAAACTTTGGTCCTCTAGATGTTTTAGACTTTAGCTCCCACAATTCCTGACTATGGGCCAAGGTAACTGGGGCTTCTGGGAACTGAAGTCCAAAACACATGGAGGATAAACGTTTGGGAATCACTGCACTAGACCCTTCATTGTTTTTGTTGCACTGAACAATACAGGTACTGCCCCCTCAAAATTTAGACAGCACTGTCAATGAAGAATACTACCAAGATCCCCAGTTCATATTTAACAGTCTTTCTGTTTATAATGTTCCCTGCCTAAAGACTTAGGAGCTGTCTACTGAAACTTAAAATCTATTCAACTCATTTTTTTTTATTTTTTTTGCAAAGCAGTATCCTTGATTAAATTTATCCTGCCTAGATACTTTGTTCCATTGTCATTACACAAATGTAAGTGTGCATATATGTGTGGTTTTAGATGAAGAGTTATAAAGATGTATAAAATAATGAAATTTTAACATTTGTGTTTTTAGTGAAAGGGAGAACTTAGTGGAACTAAGAAAATGTAGGCTTTGCTGACAGGTATAAGTTTCCTGGAATATGATCATATTTACAAAGAATTTTGTGTTGAATAATGCTCTCCTTAACAATTTAAGTTTCAGAAGACAAGATGAAAACACTGAAGATTCTTTTTACTAAAAAGAACAAAAACCCTAAAATCAACCTGATGTTTTAAGTGTTTAAAATGCTGTAAGCTTTTACTAGTAAAATAAAATCTTGATTTTCTTTTATTAATTCAGCTACAGCACCTTGTATTCATGTGTGGGATGCAATGAACAAACAAACACTGTCTGTTTTGAGATGCTACCATTCAAAAGGAGTTTGTTCAGTTGGATTTAGTGCCACTGGCAAGCTTCTTCTCTCTGTGGGGCTGGATCCTGAACATACCATTACCATTTGGAAATGGCAAGAAGGTAGGAACATATTTTGTTTTTATAAAACATACCTACATTATTTATAGGTTTACCAAAAACAATCGCTAGAAAAGTAACAATTATAAGTATATAAATTAAATATATCATACGTTTTTATCACCAGTCTAATTGTCTATTCCAAGAGTGGGACCTTCAGGGCTTGCTTTTCAAAGTGTTCCATATAAAGGTTTGCTATCACAGGGCTCAGAGGGCTTCCCATGGCTACCCCATCTCTCTGTTCATAGAATCCATTTTCCCACTGGAAGTAGCTTGTGGTGAGGCAGTGGTGATGTCTTCCAGAAAAAATTGTCAGATAAGTGCCATGGTGTCCATTATGGGGACTTTGGTGAACAAGGAGACCACATCAAAGCTGATTAGTATGTCTCCGGGTTTAAGTTCCAGGTCGTTGATTTTTCCTGTGAAGTGAGCTGAGTCCTTGATGTAGTGTGGGGTTTGCTCTATATGGGTTTGTAATTGTGTGGCCAGAAACTTGGCCAAGTCATATGTGGGGGATCCAATAGAACTCACTATGGGTCGGAGTGGAATGGAATCCATGTGGATCTTGGGAAGCCCATAGAGTCTTGGTGGGAGAGCCTCAGATTTGTCGGGCAACAGCTGATAACCACCTTTGATGCTAACCCAGCAAAGCAGACTTTACCACAAAAATTATATAGAGTACTTTTATATAGAGCAGCAGTAGAAGTAATGTACAGGTTGGTAGGTGTTCATAGATCTACATCATGGCAGCATATGCAGTTTCTGAAGATACAAGAATTCCTCTCTCGGTTTACAGAATCAGAAGGGCATGATAATACAGAGGGGGAACGGTTCCAGAACTGCCCTCTGCATAAGGGAAATACCATGTATGGTGGACCCCCATTAAGAATAATGCACCCTTTACTTCTTCTGGGGCATGCCATGGCTTCTTCCGGGGCAGCTTTCAGTGTATGCTGAAAGCCACATATATCACACCAGTGTATCATGGGATCACTGTACTAGCCTACTTGACAGAGTTGTAAGGATACAGGATAATATATCTGAAAAGCCTTGAACTCTCAAAAGCACTGTATAATACCTTGTTGTTACTACTGCTTCTTTTGTTATTAACAAATGATTTTTAAAACCTGGCTTTCAAAATGTGTAACTTGTATTTTAGAAAGAAATGTATATAGCGATGGCAAACACTAATGTCACAACTGCTCTGGATTGGAAACTTCAGAACATTCTAATATAATTTGATTTTACTATTTACTGACCAATTTATGTATTTGTAACTTGAAATTAATTTTCCCCACTAGGTGCCAAAATTGCCAGCAGAGCCGGTCATAATCAACGTATTTTTGTAGCAGAATTCAGGCCTGATTCCGATACACAATTTGTTTCAGTGGGAGTAAAACATGTGAGATTTTGGACTCTTGCTGGAAGGGCACTTCTCAGTAAAAAAGGACAGACAAGTTCAATAGAAGATGCACGAATGCAGACCATGTTGTCAGTAGCATTTGGAGCGGTATGTAGTTGAACAGGATTTAAAATATTTAGTTGTATAAAAATTATTGTTTCTACCTTGTGTGTTTTAATTCCAGTTATTGTATATGTCTTTTCTACCTTAGACGCCAATCATTTGGTACCTGGGAGCATCCTAGGATGGCATGATTCTCCCTCTCTACCTTTGGAGAGGAAGATCTACCTATGATCTCCAATTTACTGATGCATAAATATCCACTCTCCTTGTCATTCCAGTAGGATATTTAAAAGCAGATATTCCAACTAAAAAAATTCCCCATAGAAACTCTACACTTCTAAAAAAAAAAAAAGGCAAAACACAAAGGCTTGTTTACATTGTATCTCATAATAATTTCTCCACAGAAGTCAGTGGTCCTTACCTATACTGCAGTATTCATTTATAGAGCTCTCTTAGTTCATTAACTCAAAAGATAATTTGAGAATTGTGTGCTGGTGTTAATGCCAACTCAGTGACACTTATACCAGTGGAAGGGTATTGCTGCCTCATTAAATTTGTGCTGCCAGATTGATGCCTGTCCAGCACTGGGCTTCACATTTTTTCACCAAGATTATCTAATAAGTCCAATACTGTGATCAGTGCCATTTGAAAGTCCCTAGGAGGCCAGGAAAACTAAGAAAGCTTCATGCTCTTATTTGTTTTCCAATGTATGTCATTTCTGTTCTAAAACAAGGGCAGAACTCAGACTAGAATAGTAGTTTGATCATTGTTTTTATATCAGGGTTCTTTTCTTTAAGAAGGAAATAAATGTATTGGTTGAGTTTTGAAATCAAATAATGAACTTATTTTTCCCCCTTTTCAGAACAATTTGACATTTACAGGTACTATCAGTGGAGATGTATGTGTTTGGAAAGAGCATATATTGAATCGAATTGTGGGCAAAGCTCACAATGGGCCTATATTTGCAATGTACACAACTCTGCGAGATGGCTTAATTGTAACAGGAGGCAAAGAGAGGCCGTGAGTCCTGTTTTGTACTACAGAAGCAATTAGCAAAATTATTAATGGCTACATACTGCAAATGTGTTGTAATAAATTACACTTTGGTAATAATTCTTAGTATTTATCATTGATTATGTTTATGGACATTAACATCCTAAGTATATTTATCCATATGTTATGTAGTAGAGCAAACAGTGCCTTCACCATTCATGGCAGCTTAGTATGCGGTAAAATGTCTTACTTAGATCTTTAGATATATTGAACAGGAAGGTTAATTGCACACTGCTCTTACCATTTGCAAAGATACAGTACTGCTGACTTACTGGTGTCACCACCAGCTCCCATTAATACTATGTGACTTTGCATCTCCAACATCAGTAGCACTAAAAGTGGTTTTGAAAGAATAACAGTAATAATTTCTGACCGAATATCTTTCAGAAAGCATATTATCTCTGTTTGATGTGAAATAGTAGAAACAGATACAGAAGGCTTAACTATAAAAACTCTAGATACTGTATATTAAAAATATAGCTACTCGTAAATGATCTACCATGCAAATAATTTGTGGTTAGCAAATATGGTCTTTCTTAAAATCTTGGTTTTAATTATTAATTTGTGATAATCAGTTACATTTCCAACTAATGAACAAGTGTTTAAAATTGGTGCCCCTTGAATGGAATCTTGCTGGTGCACTGTCTTTATGGATGCAGCAGCCATAAAGAATGGAAGAGACTTGGAAAATAGGCTGTTCAGAGGCTTTTCATGCTCTCTCTGCGCAACCAGGGGGGGAAATACACAGTGCACCAACAGGATTCTGGCCATATCTCTTAGGTACTTTTACTCATTCTTTTTATAATTTTTTCTATGCTTTCTAATGTTTTCTTGTGTTTTATTTACACTAGATCAAAAGAAGGAGGAGCAGTTAAACTATGGGATCAGGAACTACGGCGGTGTCGTGCCTTCAGATTAGAGACTGGACAGATAATTGACTGTGTTCGTTCTGTATGCAGAGGCAAAGTAAGTGTGGGTTTCTTTCATATCATGCTATACATCTTAGAACAGCTAGATATTATTTTATTGAGTTTCTATCTTTTATAAGTTAGGGGCTCGACAGACAAGCAGCTCCGTGCTGCCCATTTTTGCCCCACATTGTTGCCGCAGCAACTAAAAGGCATGGCAACGATGCACTCCCTCTCAGGAGTAAAAAGAAGCTGCCAAAAGCAACTTCCTGGAAGGGGTGTAATTGGTGTGCTTGCACACCCCGATCACGTCACTTTCAGCCAGCACAGTTTGGGCACTGTGCCATACTCAGGCCATCATGGCGCCACCTGTGTAGATGGGGGCAACCTCTTTGCAAACTATAGCTGTTAGGCATATAAATGAGCAGCCTCATCTAGCCCTAATTCACGGCAAGTACGCTGTTAATTGCCTGTCTGTACCAGGCCTTAAATAGCTAAACTGATTATTTTAAGACAGAGTGGTCAGTGTTAACAGGTCTGGAGGCCCATTCTGACCTCTGGGCACTTGTTATTCACAAAAAAAATTTTTTAATGGATTTTGAAAATAGAAAGGAGCACATTTTCACTTCTTAATTAGGGAGCACAAACAGCTGTTAAAGAAAAGTCCAGTGTTTAGCTTTAGAAGAAAATCAGCATTCTTGGAGCCTTCCAGAAATGGCACTGCTAAAACTGGCAGGGGATCACATGTTGTCTATCCTTGCTTTAAAAGGACTGTTAGCACCCAGTTTTGGTTATTTGCGAATGTTAAACCTGTGGTTAAGCCCAGCATTCACTCCTCCAACTCCTCCTCCTCATTCTCAGGCTTTCCTTCTGCTCCAGCCTCTCCCACCCTGGAAATGGCTGCTGCGTGGGGGGGAGGGGGAGTTTATTTGCAGTTTTTCCACATTCACAGGGTTTCCCCCCTCTAACCCCCATGAATGTGGAGGGCCAATTGTGTGTGTGTGTGTGTGTACATATATATATTTGGCCTGTTGTTTTTGTCCAATTGATCTCTAAACAGTTGGAAGCCCTTTTTGATCCCCAAAGATCAAGTTGTTTTTGGGCTAGGCCATTGTTACTGACAAATAGATGCTATTTTAAGAATTTCCATTAATTATTTAATTGTTTCAGGGGAAAATTCTTGTTGGGACAAAGAATGCTGAAATAATAGAAGTTGGAGAGAAAAATGCAGCATGTAACCTTTTAATTAATGGCCATATGGATGGACCCATCTGGGGACTGGCAACACACCCTTCTCGTGATGTTTTCCTTTCTGCTGCAGAAGATGGGACGGTCCGACTTTGGGATATTGCTGATAAAGTAGGTGCAAAAATGGCATTTAAGAAGTTACAATAATATTTTTAAAATGACACATTAAAAAGAGTTCAATTGAAAACCCTTCAGAATATTTTCCTTAGAAGCTATTATCAGGAGATAAGCAAGTACTGTATAAAACATTTTTGACATACTGGTAATCTTGATAATACTGTCTTTACTTAATACACTTTTTCATACAAAATTCTCACAGAAGATGGTGAACAAAGTCAATTTGGGCCATGCAGCACGCACTGTGTCTTATAGTCCAGAGGGTGACATGGTGGCTATTGGCATGAAAAATGGAGAATTTATCATCTTGTTAGTGAACTCTCTGAAAATATGGGGGAAGAAGAGAGACAGAAGATCAGCTATCCAAGACATCAGGTAAGAAATCATGTGCCTCTTACTTGTTGTGGCATCTGCTATCATTCTGTATTTTGTATTGGTGATATAATATTGTGAGATGTTTAGGATAGTGCTTTGTGACATCAACTGCTCATCTAAAACTGTTCATCTACCTAGGTTCAGCCCAGATTCTCATTACTTAGCAGTGGGTTCCAGTGAAAATGCAGTAGATTTTTATGACTTGACGTTGGGGCCTACCCTTAACCGAGCCAGTTACTGCAAGGACATCCCAAGCTTTGTAATTCAAATGGATTTTTCTGCAGATAGCTGTTATCTTCAGGTAAATATAAATAGATTTTTTTTTGCAGACATATAATAAATATTCTTTTTGCAGTCACACTGTGCAGTGATCACACATTAAGGGAAATACAGAACAGCACTTCAGAAAACCTATGGGGCTTAACTGAGCCTGCTCTTGAGCAGGAAAAAAATCTGGTTCAGGAATCTTGAATTCATACAACCCACCCTCTATCTCCATGGAAGTGCTGCTGTTTCATTCTGTTCCACTGGAGTTCTGCTACAGCAGTCCTTTGCACCTGAGTGGAAACAGCAGGACCTTTTGTCTGAAGGCCCATCCTATCATTTTGCAATGGAAATGAGATTTAGGCGCTAAACAGACCAGCACTTTGTGTTGGCCTGAGCCCGAACGTAGGGCTAGATAGGGCTGAGCGGTTACACGCTGCTGCAGCACCCACCAGAGGCAAAGACGGGTGGCTTTTAGCCACCCAGCTGTAAATATAGCCCCTTACTCTGCTAGAGGAGGGAAAAAACCAGTTCTTCCCCCACTGCCATTCCTGCAATTTCTGCTCATATCTGTCAGCAGATTCTCAGTTTACTTTTGTTGTTACTGGCAAAAACATATTGTTTTGTAATTTTAAAAAACTTTAAGGCTCAACAGAACACACACAACCCTTTCTCTTCTCTCTCTCTCAGAATAAGTGTTAGTTTACATTTGTGTCTTTCTATATTAATTCTTAAAGGTCTCCACTGGGTCTTATAAAAGGCAAGTTTATGAAGTGCCTTCTGGAAAACAGCTCCTGGATCAAACTGTGATTGACAGAATAACATGGGCCACATGGACCAGGTAAAATGACACATTTTAGCATTCTGAAAATATGACATGTCATCTCCTGAAATAGAAATGCTATTTTTCTTACATTGTGTAGTCTCCATGTGTGGAGTTGAGGTGGTACTTATCAGAAATAAAACAAAAGCCATAAAAGAGTGACATGTTCATTTATCAGCCTAAATGCACAAAACACATAATGCAGCCTTTCAAGCTCCATTGACTACATCAGGCAAAAGATGCTAAAATAAAAACCTATACAGTAAGAAGAAAAAAGTGACAATATCACTCTTTTGTGAATTTTGCTGTATAGCCAGCACAGCTACCCTGAATATATTTATTTTAAATAGTCATTCTTGGATAGACAGAGCAGCAATCCATAATCAGATGGATTAGATCCCCATGTACCAGCTTCAGAAGCAGGAATTCAAAGTTCTTTCTCAGTTTTGTTCATTAGTTACACAGCTTTACCTAAAACTCCTGACAGCATTTACTTTGCAGAACTGATGAGATTTTAATAGAAACTAGAGGCCTCTTCCCAAATGGATCTAAACCACTTGAACAGAAATAAACTTGCTTACAGATCCAAATTAACATCTCAAACAGTGGTACAGACCTAAGCTCATAACCACCTATCCTAGGTAGGTTCCTTTTTGTACATTTTTACCCTGTACAACCTCCCTTCCACATCTTTCCATTTCATCAAACCTTCTTTCAACATCTTGCTTTCCTTTTCTTATGAGCAGGCAGTATTTCTTTTTCGGAGCAAGCTTTTTATTCAAATGCTGCTGTGGAGTTGATCCAGCCAACCCCTCAAAATCCTCTCAGTGGAGGAAGGAAACATTTTCTCAGTAGCATTTCTGCAGTCTGATCAGAAAAAAAAAGATAAGCAGTCAGTGAGTCAGAATTACTTTAAATTTTTGTGTCTTGCTCTAAAGTATGCTGGATTGCAGACAAAGGAGTGCTTTGGGGCTGGTTCTTCTTCTCTTTAGTAAATCAACCAGTTTGACTTCTAGAGAGGCATCCTCAAAAACTAATTTGAAATCTTCCAACTAGGGTCTCTTCAGACTCTCATCCCAATCCCTGTGTTTGTTTTAATGAGAGAAGAAGACGTATTTCTCTGTTTTGCCATAGCCTTACTGCTACCACACAGATCTTTTCCATTATTACAGGTTTTGTTTGTTTGTTCATTTAGAGTTCATTGCCTCTTTCCATTTTAGGTCATTTGATGTTTAAGACTTGATTCTACCTTTGTTAAATGGAGTACTCAGCATATTAGGAAGAAAAGAGGAAGGGAATTGTTACGGTCGTTCCTTTGTATCTGCTGGGGATCGATCCTGGCCTCCCCAGTAGATAACAAAAAACATGGGATCTTAAGTCCTGTTGTTTTCTATGGTGGCGTGGTATGTGTACAACCACTTGCATGACCACACGCATGTGCCTCCATTACATAAGGTAAGGTAAGGGCTGTCAGAGGTGGGTGAGGCTGCCACCAGAACTTTTCAGAATGCTATAAAACACTCCAAAAAGAGGCACTGTGCAGGTTCAGGATAATCCATTTGTGTGAATCATAGAGATCACAAAGAAGAAATGAAGGGAGAAATACTGAAACTCATCTGCTGGCAAGGCAGGACAGAAAAAAATGTAAGAGGAGAAAGAGGAGTCAAAGGACATAACTAAAAAATAACTGCAGTATCCAGAGAATACAACTTTCATCATATCCAGTGAGCATGCTAATTGAAATCTTGGTTAAGGGTGATGAGGATCATAGTTATACCCATCTGGAGCACATTTCATGAGTCCACTAGTGGATGCTATGAAATGAGCCCAAAGGTCTTGGTAATTTTAGCACTAATTTGAGCGCCAGCCCTAAGCAAACTGAGAATATAAATCCTGTGAAATAATAAGTAACAAGAAGATACTGTATCATCTAATGTTTTTATTCTGTATCTCCTAATTTTGGAATGTTTGCAACTGAACATATTATCAAGCTAACATGTGGTTTTGGGGGAACACTAATATAGTTATTAGACGTATTTCTTTAGACAGTCATTTTAAGTGTTTTTCCCCCCTTCTCTATTCAGTGTTCTAGGAGATGAAGTTATTGGAATCTGGTCCAGGCATGCTGAGAAAGCTGATGTAAATTGTGCCTGTGTTTCCCACTCTGGAATCAGCCTTGTAACAGGGGATGACTTTGGCATGGTCAAGCTGTTTGATTTCCCTTGTCCTGAAAAATTTGTAAGAACCTTTTAATCCTTAAAAATAAAAACTATAGTTGCCTATGGTGATACCAGAAAAGGGGTGACAGCATGCATTTCTATGGCATCTACAATAAGGTTGTCTTCTCAGGCTCACAGTTCTTTTCAGCAAGACCTGCTGAACATTTAAGATACAGATGTAATCCCTTGATTGCTAAGATCAATGAGGGAGTCCCGACTCAAGTGACATAATTTACCATCACTTGAGGCAAGAAGCAGTTGTCTCGAGGTACATCCAGACTGACAGAAAACTCTCAAATTTGTACCTGTTCTGTCCAATTTTATACTGTTTTAAAAAATAAACCAACCTGGGGAGCTGGTATAAAAAGTCCCTGATCATATTGAGAGCTGACAGAAAATATGTGGATGTATCTCAAAAATAAAACGAGAGCAAGAACAATATCTAGGATTTTCTGGTCTTTTTAATCTGGTTGCACCTTCAGTTGTGAACAGTAAAATAGCATACTGCACTTGCTTGATTTTCTTGGCAAAATAGTCCTAGTATACAAAACACACAACACTGAGAGGGCAACAGAAATCTTATATGTCTCATTGCAGAAGAACTGTGTGTCATTACTCCATACAGAAACAGGAGAAATGTTCCAGAAGCTGGCCCTAGATTTACAGGGATGGCAGGGAGTAGGGTTGGGGCAGAGTGGAAGTGAGTTTGATGTTTTCCAAATGTTCATATAGTATGATTAGCTGTGCATTTTAAAAACAGTCGAACTGAGATGGACAATTTTCTTATTTCAAAGGCAAAACATAAAAGATTTTTTGGTCACTCGGCCCATGTGACTAATATTCGTTTTACAAGTGGAGACAGATATGTTGTCAGTGCAGGTGGAGATGACAGCAGGTAAGTAAATCTTTATCTAAAAAATAGAAAGGATTTGTGAAACATTAATAACACTAATTGAATAATAGAAAGAATTCTTGAAATTTTAATTGCACAAATTATCATCTGCTATTTCTGAAAACGGACTCAAATATTTAAAAGATAATCAGCCATTTAGCTGAACTAGCAAAAACTGTAGTGGAAAAAATTATTTGCTTATTGCCAGTACTACATGTTAAAATCTATTTTGCAGTTATTTTGTTTTTCCTTTTTAAAATCCATTAACTTGCAGTAATTTTCATTCCCCCCCCCCAAATATAGCATATTTGTCTGGAAATGTGTACATATGCCTCACTGAGAGAAACAAAGAACTTTCTAAAGAGAATAGTGCATGAAGTAAGAGGTGTTAATGCCTCATGGTTGCAAAGAGACATTCTACAGTGCCCTGCATGCTTCAAGAAATGGTGCTGATAAAGACAGACAACCAGCTGTCTGACTGACTAGAGTGTACAAGAAGAATGGACTACTGGAAATGTACTGAGTCTAGTCATATTACTACAGTATCAGATAACCTACATTTGTTTCCCACTCACTGCCAGATGCTGAAACATACGGATAAAAAGAAGCGAGCTTTGGCTCTCTGTACAGTTTCCCAGTAAGATCATGGATTTCTAATCAAGAGATGTTATTACTGACCTAATGCTGTACATCGATGTGTTTACTTTCAGCATGAATGTTTAAGTACTGGGTACTGACTCTTGCTAAAATAGAAGACTCCTTATTTTATTACTGAAAGGAAAACCACCTTACAGCTCTTAAGTTTCTTTTTTTAAAATGGGTGAAAGTAAAATTGAAAATAGGAGTGACTCAGCAAAAGTTTTGTCTAGTTCACCAAAACAAAACATCTCTCAAGAGATGTTTGTTCTAGGACCTGCAGAATTTTATTGGTTTTAAGGCCTGGGTTGTAGTCATGTCTTGTGAATGCTAGGAGACATGCATGAACCCATTATTCAAAGCTAATTTAGTGTTTCTGTATTACCTAAGCATTAAATTAGTTCTGTGAGCAGAATGAGATTTGCTCACATGGTGAGTGCCTTGTCCACAACCTAAAAGTCTAACTCCATTTTTTGCCTTGTGAATAAAAAGTGTTCTCAATGAAAGATAAAGTGCTGTGTTTACTTACAGAGCTGTGCTAGAAATGGGAAATAGGCTGTTCATTTTACTGTTCATATATTGATGAAGCTTTAGGTTGTCATCAGAAGCAAAAAAAATCACAGCAATAGGAATTGTTTGGTGCATTTTCACATCATCACTAGGTGAAATCAAAGTGACATTAAGAATTCAAGTTTATTTTACAAATTATTTGTTTTTTACACAAGAATAAGACTAGTTGAATCTCTTGTGCTCTAGCTCATAATCTTAAAGCCAGGTCATACATACAGGCACTCACAGTTTCCTCTTCAGAATGAAGATGGATTATGTTTGAAAGCAACTGTCTATTAATCTACTAACACATGGAAAATTTACATTCAAGTTAGCTAATTAGGAGATTTTTGATGTGCAAGTGCCTGTATGCTTCAGTCAGTTCTAACGTCCAGTTGTAACTCCACCATAACTGTATATGTTGATTATACAGGGGCTTACTGTAATATTTGAAATGAAAGCCTGCAGGTGATAAAGTTACATCTGTAACTACAGACTCAAGATAAAAGGGGAAAAGATGGCCATGTCAGTTTAAATGGGTATTGTAGTCAAGCTGTAGAGTAGGCCAGTGCTGTGCTCTTGAAAGCTTTTTTGAAAACAGTGCCACAAATCCTTTTAAGACTACTTCATTGGGACTACATCTGCTTCATGTATGGTTCACTCACTCCACCAAAATGTTGATATGCTGAGCAATCCATGCATGGAAAGATATGCATATGTGTGGTCTTGGTGCTTCACAGATTATTTCTGAGGGTTTCAGCAGAGGGAAATGGGGAAAAAGTTCTCTCTTTGTGCCGTTACGGATAGATTAATGGCAAGAGGCACTATGAGAGAAGCCTTTCAAGATTTGATTTGAGTCCTGTCACTTCCTATCTGTTTTTGTGATTTTCTAAAGGCTCCAGTACCCCAGCCCAAAGGGCTTGATAACTGCAGATATTGCAGAGACATACAGCCTTCTGTGGGGCTTGGGTTTAGGGCTTCATGTACTTTTTTATATATTAAATATCATGTACATGGTGAGACATAGATTTATCTAGATATGAAAATAATATCAGTTCTACACAATGAAGCATACACAGAATCATGCCATGATAGTTCATGTTAATCTGAGAAGCAAACTCCTCCACTTTTATTTTGTGCCCTGGAATGGATTAGAATGCCAGATTCATCAAAGGATGTATTTGAAAGATTTTAATCGTTGTACCCATGCTACTTGATAAGCAGCAGAGTAATTAACAGTTTATTTAGGGGTAATTTATTCATATTAAATGATAATGCATGTTCCTTAACAATTCTTCTTTCATACATTGCAGCTCCCCCAAATGTAATTTACCCCAGGCAGTCTGGTTTCATCACTGAATACATGACACATGTAGTGATGTGGTTTATCAAAACAATGATTGGCAAATGCAATTCCTTTATTATCATGTTTTTTTTCTGATCTTTTCTATACCTCATATATAATATACTGATTGCTCCTCTGCATCGGCTAGAAAATGATTCTTTGCTCAGCTCATTGTTATTGATCCTACCATTTCACCCTGGAATGTCTTGCCTACTCTAACCGTCTCTGAACTAAAATCAGATCAGCCAGAGGCCTTTTGGATTGGTAGATCTTCCTGTGTTGTCAGAGTAGTTCACCCAGCTAGTGATTAGAGTTTCAAATCCCTTACATGAAATCATCCAGTCAGTGACTGACATCTTGTTAGTGGCATACACTGATGTAAGTTAACCCTATGCCTACATATCTGGAGCCAGTGTGATGTAGTGGTTTGAGTATTGGACTATGACTCAGGAGATGAGTCTTTGAACTCCCATTCAGCTATGAAAACCCACTGGGTGACCTTGAGCAAGTCATACTCTCTCAGCCTCAGAGGGAGGCAAAGTCAAACCCCCTCTCTAAATCTTGTTAAGAAAAGCCTATCATAGGTTTGCCTTAGGGCTAGCATAAGTCAGAAATGTCTTGAAGGCACACAAAAACACACTTTTCTGTTTTGGACACTGCAAAGGTTGACATTGCATTTCTTCCTCCAAGTGACCAAATTCCCCACCTTTGACTTATCATAGAGTTGCTGAAGTCCTCCACCAACAATCATTTGTTCCTAGAGAAGAGTGGAAGTGATTGCAGAAACATCTAGATATGTTCCTTGGCTGATCTCTGTCGATGATGTAATGGATTTGAATCTAGCTTCAGAAACGTAGCCAGACATTTTTGCCATCTCCTTGTTCTTTTCTAGGTATGTTTGTGAATGGTGAGGTTTAGCAACTCTACAGTAGGCTCAGGCGATGGTAAATAGCTTAGCATAGCTATGTTGAGATTTCACAGTAAACCATGATTTATTGTAATGGGAATGAATCACAGTGAACCTTGGGCTCACCTATTCCTTCCCTTTCCGTGATCAAAATTAGTAGAGAAGCTTTTGCTTCTGCTTCAGTTAGTGTGATATTCAAACACAACCTTTATAAGTAGTTTATTGGTAATGAAATGCAGCAAGGCTTCTGTCCTGAGTACAGAAAGGAAGAGAAATGAGGTCCCCCCTAGATCTCCAGCAAACCACAACAAGGAAGGGTGATGCCTGGTTGCCTCTCCTCCCTGGCCCTTGCCAGTAAATGGGCATGGCAGTGCTGGGACAGGCAGACAGGG
The DNA here is from genome assembly GCF_019175285.1 of Sceloporus undulatus. Lineage (NCBI taxonomy): Eukaryota > Metazoa > Chordata > Lepidosauria > Squamata > Phrynosomatidae > Sceloporus > Sceloporus undulatus. The sequence goes on along the minus strand of NC_056522.1, from coordinate 350,206,041 downwards.
GTTAGATGTTGAATTCTGAGCTAATAAACAGTGCCTTGTACAATTTCCAGAATACTAAACAACACACATATATGTCACTAACGGGAGTCCAGCCAATATTTACATCAGTAAACAAAACAAAACAGCACATCAACTTTCATGAATTCCAATACCAGCACCTGACCCTTTCATGCTGTGAACTTTAGCTAGGTAAAAATGTTTATCATGAATAACCACTTTTGTGTTGCTGAAAAATGCAGCATATTATAACAGATTTCATTATTTTGAAGGAAATAATCCCATTTATTTGTTGATATTTAATTTTTGTAAACTAGTCAATCTAGGATCAGTCACGCATGAGAAAGGAGTTTAAAATAAATAATGTATCAAAAGAGTAAAGTATTGAGTCCACATGAGGAGACCTAGGGGTGTGTGTGTGTGTGTGTATGCCTTCAAGTCACCTAATGACTTATGAAGACCCCTTGAATTTCATAAGGTTTTCTTAGGCAAGGAAAACTCAGAGGTGGTAGCCAAACTTAAGTATTGCTTGGTTCCTGGTAGTGGCTATCTACAAATGAAAATCAATCTCTTTTTTAGATTCAGAGGAGGTTCTATGTTGAGAAACAGTTGCCTCATAACCTTTGGATTACTAATTGCTCTTAATGGTAAAATAGAATCATAGAATTGAAGGGGAACTTGTGGGATCTCCAGTCCAACTTTGTGCCCCCTGCAAGAAATCCTAAAGCTTTCTCTACAACTCTGAAGACATCCTTCAAAAGGATGGAGGAACAACACACACTCTCACATTTCATTGTTGGATGGTTCTGCCCCTAGACAAGTTTTTTTCTATAATGTAATTGAAATTCACTCTGTTGTAAATGGATTATTAGATATTATCTGCTGCCTGAGGCAGCAGAGTACAATGGAAACTACCATGGTCTGGTGTTTTACAAACCGAGCAACTTACCCATAATACAAAGATACATTTGTTTTCCAAGTAAGTATTTCAAAAATAAAAAAATACATGTAAAGTTCTATACTTAAACGAAAAGAAATATGAGAACCCAAATAACTTGGTTTATACTGGAGAATAATAAAATTAGTAAATCTCTATGATAAAGATATTCATATGTCACCATACTAATTTATGGTTTTGTATTACAGCAGTAGATTAAACAGTGATTTCTGATCTGTATTTTTGCTGAATACAATGTATTGTCCTACTGATTTCCCTTAGCCTAGACCAGTGACGGTGAACCTTTTACAGACCGAGTGCCCAAACTGCAACCCAGACCCCACTTATTTATTGTGAAGTGCCACGTCTCTCTGGCTTTCTAGTAAGAAACTCTGGCAAACTCTGTGCTAGAGCGACAGCATGTGTGCCCACAGAGAGGGCTCTGAGTGCCACTTCTGGCACACGTGCCATAGGTTCGCCATCACTGGCCTATACACATTCCTACTTTTCGTCTCCTTGCCTTCTGTCTATTTGCGGTGGTGTTTTCATATTGTAAGATTAATCCCATTTTTTTACAAATTTGTCATACATACACATACAGTATATTAAATTGTCCCAATAGATTAGGTAGGTTCTTCTGCAACAATTCTATGGATGCATTCAAATAAATTGTTTTTGCATCATGAAGAATCTTTGCAGACAGAAATATCTCTAGCGCTTTCTAAAGGATGTTCTTGTTGTTGTGTGCCTTCAAGGCACTTCCGACAAACCTGTCAGATGGTTTCATTTGTAGAATTTGTTCAGACGGTTGCTGTTGCCTTCCTCTGCCCAGGGTCACCCAGTAGGTAATGAAAAGCAGCAGTTTAAAAAAAAGATTAATTATTTTGACAGAAATTTAAATTTGGTGGACGGACACACGTACTATTTACTGTAGAAATATTTCACTTCACCTGTAACAAAAAACCAATTTTAAAAAAAAATCTGATGAATTATTTTGATAGAAATTTAAATTTAGTGGACCAGCCTTTCATGATGTTTTCCCCCCAGAATGAAAACAAAATATTAAGATAATTTTACATTAAGTATTCTCTTATTAAATATAATTAAAAGAGTGTGCCACGTGGAACATAAATATTGCACTCAATATAAATGCTTTAGTTTCCAAAAACCCTGTTGGCATCAAAATGTGTTGAGCAGAACATCTTTCCTGGGAACCATGACTGTTAATTTCGGGGGCATAAATCTGATGCGATCAAGAAGCATAGTCTGGGATAGCCATGGAGACAACTCAATATTCTGAGAATTCTGTAATGATTTTTTTTAAATCCAAAAAACTGCATGAGATCTTTGAAAAACCCCATGATTTTTAGTTTCAGTTTATGAAAAAATCTTGCTGCCATCAATGCTCTCCACAATGGTAAGCCTGCTTTTCATTGTTAAGCAAATATTCCATTACGGTGTACACTAGGGCATTGAAGCACTTATGGTGATTTAGATAAAATGTAAATTCAAAGCTTTCTCTGCCAGCTGATTATGGAAACTTGGCTAAGAAAAGTATTTATTGATAAACAAGATACCTTTTCAGGTGCTATCCATATAAATGTGACTCAAACACTTAGGGTAAATCTGCAGTCCATACTATCCTAAGATTGAACTGACATATATTTCTGACAATAAGCATTGGTTATCTCTCTGTGTGAGTCGTGTATGTGTGCATATATACATATATAGTTTTCAAAATGGCTTTAATATTTTCTGTTCTGTTGGTAAAACCTAAAACTTTACATATTCCTACACCCACCCAAGGTAGGTCCATTTACACCGATGCTATTCAATTTGAAGTATGGTACTCTAAAATCAACATGAATAGCTTCACCATAGACAGGTTTGGGATCCAGATGATAGGCACTGAGATTTGGCTGGTTTGTCTGAAATTAAATTATTGTGGGAAGGAAGAATACGAATGTGGTCCCATCAACCACTTTACCTGCTAACCATTGTGATGATGCATTCCACACAGGGCCGAAACAGATGGCTGTATAGAGGCAGCCTGATGCCGCCCCTTTGAGTGCTGCCTGGAATGGGGCTGTGGCAACCACACGCCATGGTTTTTCCCCAGCTTTTTTCCCCGACACAAAAAGAAGCGGCAAAATGCTCCCTTTTGTGCTGGAAAAAGGGTGGCTTTTCCACCATGGTACTAGCTTTTGGGCATGCATCATCTAAACACCATGCCCCCACACCGCCCCCAAGCTGGCATATTGTGCTGGTCTGTTTTGCCCCTAAGTCAACTGCCAAGATGGACAGTTTAAACTAGCTTCTTCCAGAAAGGGCTCAGCATTGCCCAAACCCTGTGAAAATCAGCAACAGCTGGAACAATGCAAGCATTTCTCTCTGAGATTTCCACCAAAAAAAAAGTCAATGATTACACTTATTATTCATAGTGGAACATGAATAACTAACTCCCTGACCTTTGAAAGCAGTTCTGTGATAGGTATAGATAACACATCTAGGAAAAATTATCTGAACATTCTTGGTTTTTTAAAAGGTTATCAAAAATGAGAAGTTTCAATAGCTAAAAACCACATTTTATCACTGTTTCTTTTTTTTTTTTAAGTAATTTTTATAACTCTCAGTCTGTCTTACTATAGTTCCTTGAGTCTACAGCTGTAACAATTTGATTTTTAGAACCACTACATTTCAATATGAAGTGTTAGTCAGACAATCATCCTTGCTTTAACCAAAAAGGGGGAATAAAACATCCAATTAACCCCAAGGTGTGTGTGTGTGTGTGTACATTCGAAACTGATCAAACCTGTATATTCTGTTTTTGGTTATTATAAAGAGCTAATCCCTGTGATCAAACAAAATATTATAGTTTGTTATTCTAAAAGTATATCAGTTAAGCCTTTTTGCATAAATTAATTTTTATTTTTAAAAAACGAACTGAATTATACAGACATTATCTGCAACTGTCAATATTTCAACGTAATTTCCTGATATGTTAAATTTCACAATTCAAGAATTTATTTGTCAAATCTATGTTTTAAACATGGAGCTAATTTTATCTTCTCATATCCTAATGTAAATATTTGTACAGAATATTCTTTTGTATATTTTTGTGAAAATGTAGCTCCCCCAAAGATACAAAGGATTTAATAAAAAAAAATCATGTTACTGCTTAATCTTTTACATTATGTGTCTCATGGAGACAAAAAGAATGCTAATTTATGCCTGTCAGCATATCGGATCGACATATCTGCTTATAGTATACAAGAATCTCCAATCAAATGCTTCAAGCAAAACAGGTAACTTGATAAAGAAATTTATATAATGAGTCAATACATATGCCTCGAGTCTTGAAAACCAGATTAAGCAAAGACTGGCAAGATCCCAGTCCACCCACATTTGCGATGGTGTTTTCCTATTGTAAGATTAATCCCATTTTTTTTTACAAATTTGTCATACATACACATACAGTTTATTAAATTGTCTCAATAGATTAGGTAGGTTCTTCTGCAACAATTCTATGGATGCATTCAAATAAATTGTTTTTGCATCATGAAGAATACCCAATGTGAGAATTTTATTAGCTCAATTAAATCAACCAAGAGGCCTCAGGCAACTCAAAGCAGGAACCAAGCCTGTGTATACCGGTTCCAAGAAGCAGAACTCCAGAGTGCAAATTACAAATTAGTTTTATTTGTAAATCAAAGGGAATGACCATTCACACAAAGGCACTATCTCACACACACATCCAAGAACTAACAGTACAGAATGCGGTAGCAGGCAGCGACTTATGGGGTTGCAGAGAGCAATACTGTACTGATTCCAGATGTGGAGCTACAATCAGGTGGACATAGTGATGTGGAAGCGGCTCAGCAAGCTGCCTGGGGATTGTGACGTGGCCAGCAATGTTGGAGTCAAGTGAGAAACGGATCGAGCATCTGTCTGACTTCAAGCGACCCCAAATTACTGGTGCCTAAGTAGGCATATTTATAGGGCAAAACCTGTCCTACTATAATTGGGGATTTATTCTGCAAAAAAACCACACATGGCGGCATAAAAAGCAGCATTTTTTTTGCACAGAAAACTATTTCTGCACAGGGACTAATAGTCCTTAGTTGAAATGTTATTTTCCTGAGCAGAAAATTCACTTTAAGCTGCAAAATAATAATAATAATTTATTTATACCCCGCTCTTCAGCCAAGGCTATCAAAACTACCATGTGTGAATTTTGTGCAGAATAAGAGTGCACAGTGTTTGAAGATTTTCTTGCAGAGGGAAGAATGCTGAAATTACTCATTGATACATTTGAGAAGAAACTTAGTAAACAATTACATCTCTACATTACAGCAGGTCCAAGGGTCAGTGACTGGCCAGCTGTGGTGTTCCAAACTATGCTGGGACCAGCATCTGGTCACTAATGGACTGGATGAGGGTAAACAAACAAGCCTAATCCCGAGAAAACAGAGGTGCTCCTGGTCATTCAAAACCCAGACCAGGAATCTGGATTCAGTATGTGCTGGATGGGGTTGTTAGCTCCTTCAAATGACTGGCTCACAGTTTAATCATGCTACAGAATCTCCTAGAGGTCTTCCAAAGGTTTCAGAGAAAGATATCATTATTGTGCAACAGTCATCAGAATATAAGTAGTTGGTTTAGGTGTTTCCTCTCAACAAAGCAGTAACGAGGGAGGGTAGTCTGGCTATGTCATGCTAGCAGATCCACAACAATGCAGGCATCTTCCAGGACCTCCAGAAACACTTCCTGAGATCATGAGATTCCTCTGAGGGTCTGGTTGTGTTGAGGGATGCAAGACAATGGTGAATCTTAAGAGGGAAAGGTTTTCTGTTCGCCTTGAGAATGTCTTTGGAAATTGTATAGTGTCCAATGCCGTTCTTGAGTGGGAAGAAAATATGATATAGTCAGCCCTCAGTATCCATTCCGGACCCACCCCCCTTCTGTGGGTACAAAAATCTGCAGATGCTCAAATTCTGATATCCTTTATGGTGGTGCGGGAGTCGTCCCTAATGGCAGCATGGCCGTGTGAACATGCCACCACTGGGGACAATGCAAGCATGCTGTTTGCAGATGACTGAATCTGCTAAAAATGCTATGACTGGACTCTTGATGAGCTGGTTACAAGAAACACATACAATATTTTTACTAGTTATTGATCCATTTGGAGGTAAAACTCAAAGTGCCAGTTGTATCTATAAAGACCTATAAGAGTTGGGTCCAAGATATTTGAAAGACAATATTCTCTTACATATTCCTATCTGGCTTTAAGATTTGCTGGAGAGTCACAGTTCTACCACCTTCAGATATATATTTAAAGCAGACAGGAGAGTCTTCTCAATGGCCATTCTGAGATAATGGAACTCCCAAGGGAGGTTAGGTTACCCCCAATTTTGCTGTCCTTTCACTGGGAGACAAAGTCCTTTCTATTCAGATTGGCTTTCAACATAAGCTCCCTCTTGCAATCAGAGATTTTAATGAATGTGCTGAAGTTTTACTATTTTAGGTAAAAGGTAAAGGTATTCCCCGTTGATAAGGTTGTTGAGTCATGTCTGACCATAGGGGCAGTGCTTATATCCGTTACTAAGCCAGCACTGTCAGAGACTACTCTATAATCATGTAGCCAGCATGATTGCAGAGAATGCTACTTACCTTCCCACTGAAGTGGTATCTACCTACCTACCTATCTACTTGCATTCGCATGCTCTTGAACTACTAGGTTGGCAGAAGCTGGGACTAGTGATCATATAATTAATTTCATTAATATGTTAACTTTTATAATTTAATTCCTTTTTATTACAATATTTTTAAAGCTCATCGGAAGTTGCTTTGCATCTCAACCCCAAGAGAAAGGAAGAATATAATCAATCAATAAAAATAAAAAAATAAACAAATGGAAAAGACATATCCGACTCCTGCTGTACTAATTAAGAATGGTTTTCCCAAGATAATATAACTTTGTAGTACAAAAAATCTTTTCTAGTGGAAAATGATGGGCCGTGTACAATGGACATTGTAAAGGTGCATGCAAAGGGGGAAAAAAGACAATAATCCAACATAGACAGGATAAATCCTTGCTTGGACATGTTTTTTTATTTAAGGTTAAAGCAAATCTTCTTCCCTACAGACTTATTTTACAGTAAAAAATATGTAAAACCAGTTATTAAATATACAAGTTTTGAAAATTATAATATTTCAAGTATCCAATCAACTTCATTTCAGAAACAATATATATTCAAAGGCCTGGTATATGTGAAAACCTTTACAGCATCTTATTCCATCGGTCAGTATTCTTCTATCATAAATGTGTAAATTATTCACTGGAAAAAAACAGAGAGAGAAAATTAGCAGATGTTGTCTCCCTATACGTAGGACTTATCTTCTGGCTAAAACTCACCAGTCCCCAAACACTTCAGAATTTAGAGAAAAACTACCTCTGAGAATTCCTTGCTTTAAAAAATACCCTATGAAATTCATGGGGTTACCATAAGTCAATAGGCAATTTGAAGGCGTGCGCGCACACACACACACACACCTCTGAAAACACTGCAAGAAAGAACACTTCATACACACACATATTACTGGTATTTTTGTGAAACAGTTAAAACCTCACTTGTTTGATTAGTATGTCAGATTCAAAAGAATAAGAATAATCATTACCTAGTTTGGGTTCGAGTCCATTTCAAGGCATGACGTGGTGGTACAGAAACGGCAGGATGGTAAAATGTGCAGTCTACTCTGGTACACTGGGTGTTAAACCTACAATGCTAAAATGATAAAATACAGGAGTTTATTAAGGACTAATTCAGGAGAGTTCAATGCAATCCATGCAATACCTGCTTCTTGTATATTTGTCTTATTAGTATAAAATGTTTTTATGAGATTTTCCACATACATAATTTGGGTCATCTGAACACAGTTTAGATTTCTGCTTCTTTTGTTGTTTAACTCCTAAGTCAATTTAAAAAAACTATCTTTATCTTTTACCTGACTGCACTGACTCAGTTAGAAAAGCTCTATATCTGAGATAAAATGAAAACTTGTCTGTAATTCCACTGGTGCTCCATTTACACATGTAAATCACCAAATGATGCTTCAGATCTCAAGGCATGAATAAGTATAATAGTATGGATGAAATTATATAGCTCTTCAGGTATTATCGGACTGAAACTTCCAGCACTCACAGCCAGTACAGCCAATGGTATGGAATTTTTGGAGCTGCAGTCCAACAATATCTGGAGGCTCATATGATTCTCACCCTTAACATAAAGAATTGAGATTCCCAGAATTTAACACAAGATGGTTAGACTGGAAGTACCAGAATGCTGAACTTAAAAAGTATAGTCATCACATCAAATGTTAAAAGGCAAGTGTATTTGCCTGAAAAGAAAATCCACTGGACAATACAAAAACAGACCACAAGGTGGCAGAGGCTTGATATATAAAATAAGGTATATAAAGACTGAAAACTGCTTTTTAAGAATGGCCATTTAAGTCAGTGGTTCCCAACCTGTGGGTCGAATGATCCTTTCATGGGGGTCGCCTAAGACCATTGGAAAACACCTATTTAATTACAGTTATGAAGTAGCAACAAAAATAATTTCATGGTCACCATAACATGAGGAACTGTATTAAAGGGTGGTGGCATTAGGAAGGTTGGGAACCACTGATTTAAGTAATCGCATTATTAGTGTCTGGGTTACAATCTGGTAAATCTTCAGTTATCTTCCTGATCTGGCTTTCTATGGACACATCCAAGCTAACTCTTTGGCTTTTAAATTCTAATATCATTTTAAAGGTTAATGTATTTTCTTCTTCCAGAAATTAGCTTTTGCTAATTGTTATCAAAATGAATGCAGATAAGCATTTTGGGTTACTTTTGCAACTGGTTGAATGCATGGTTTCAATTCTACCCATCACAGTTCAAGAAGGAGATTGACAAACTGGAAATAATCCAGGGGCAGCAACCAAGATGGTGTAAGTTTTGTGAGTTATGGCTTAGGGAACAAAGTATGTTTAGCCTGGAAAAGAGAAAGTTGAGAAGTGATCTGACAGCCATACAAGTAGGCCCTCAGGATCTGCAAGGGATCCATTCCAGACCCCCTCACACACACACAGATACCAAAATCTGCGGATGCTCAATGGGACTTCAATGATGACGCATGCACATGGCTGCGGTACCATAAGGGGCAGCCCCTGTTGTCCCCAGTGACACTGTGTGCATGAGGTTGCACCGTCATTAGAGACAACGAAACTTGCCCCAAATGACGGTGTGGTCATGTGCATGTGCCGCCATTGGGGACAATACGGACTTGCCATCGGCAGATGGTTGAATCTGCAGGTGGTAAGTCCGCAAATAATGAGGGGTGACTGTATTTAAATATCTGAAGGGATGCTCCAGAGACTAGGTCAGGAACCAATGTATTTATAATGCAAGAAACAGCACTCCATGGGGCTCAACAAAGATGGAAAGGAAAAACCAGGTCAATCCTAGGATTTCCCAAATTGGGTGGAACCCTGCTGTCCACATGGTCTGCTCTCAAGGCGGGCTGAACACCCATGGGCAATCCACACCATGCAACGTCAAGCACGTGCCGCTCAATTATTTTTCCCCCACCTCCCTCCATGCATGCACACCATTGCACAAACACAGCACCTGCTACTGCCAATTACCCCCTCTTCCCACCCAGCTGCTATCTCACTAGACATACCATGTGACTGGAAACACAGTTGCATAAGCACTACACCACCCGTACAGTGCATCAGTGCGCCTTGTGACACATTGGCAAGACACAATCATGGAGGCCCCCATACATGCCCCCTTCCCGTCATGCCCCCGTTGGACTGTCTGGTTTGTGTATGTTTTAATTACATCCACTGTATTACTGGCAACCTGCTGTGTTTGTCATAATTTCTCTTCATGGGATGTGTGATGGATCAATGGTGTGATTGGTCAACTGTTCAGCTGGCCACACATGCGCCTGCATGCTGGACCAACAAAAACTGTATGGCATCCAATGGTGCCAGCAGCTGCAACTCACTGGGTACATGCTCTGGACTACTTACTGGGCTTTCCAACATTCATGTCATGCTGTTTATATACTCGTGAGATAACGCACAGTTTCCATGTTTGAGTGGAGTATAAAGCCTTTTTCTTTTGCTCTGTTTTTTCACTGCAGAGTGCAGCTTCCTCCTGGTTTCACTCCCTTTCAACCTTGTGTGTCGTCTACACAGCTGAGGCTTGAAATGGGGCGAAGCCACTTAATTTTGCCAGTGTTGATGCCCTCTCACCTAAACATCAGAAGGAACTTCCTGGTGGTAAGAGCTTTTCTATAGCAGAATGGACCACCAGGAGGGGCAGCCAGGTGATTTCTCCTTCAGTGAAGGTTTTTAAACAGAGGGTGGATGGCTGTCTTTTGGAAATGTTTTAGTTTTGTATTCCTGTATGGCACTAAATGAACCTTGCAGTGCCTCCTGATTCTATGGCTCTATATGATCATACTGTTAGCTTGATATCTAAGCACCAGGCAAACCTCCCTTATGCCTTTCTTTCTTCCTATCTTTGACTAAACATTCCAGATCAAGTTCACTCTTTTCTGTTTGCCCAACCCCCACTTTTTTCTTGTCTAACTGTTGTATCTGCAGACTCTATTTGTCTCAGGTGCATCACAAGACTACATCTCTATCCTGAGTGTAACACCCCTCCTTCCCTTTTCTTGTGCCATCATCCACTCAGTTCTTTCTTGCTTTTCATCTTCCTGGAGGTGGTATACTATATTTATGGCTAAAATGTTATCTACTTTTCAAGACCAGAAATTTGGTTGAGATCATATATCATGCTGAAAAGCATAAGTCTCCATTAAGGTATTTAGAGGATGTAGCCTCTGCCTGGCTGCATCCTCCAGAGTACAACAGTCAAGGGGCTACCAGTTTTCCCTTGCCACTTACTGGCCATGGTGTAAACATGGATTCATTCCAACTTCTCTTGAGCACCAAGCAAGGCCCCTCCTTCCTCCCTTAGTGTTCCACAGACAATTTGTGCTCTGCAGCCAAACGACCAGGAAAATGAAGCTTCACCTAGCAACAGCCCAGTTGTTATTGTGTGCTTGGAGAGGAGCCCTGCAAAAAGACGTGCTATGTGCCTCTTTCTGTAAGACTCCCAAAAACAACATACATGGACATAACTCCCACTTAGATCTCCATATGTCACCAACGCAATCCTGGCCATTAAAAGCAATTATTTAGAAGGACAGGATAGAGTTTAAATTTCTTGGGACAAAAATTACATTTCTAACATTTGTATCAAATATTTAGGACTCTATCCTATTTTCACAAAGCTTCTGCAGAAGAATTAAAAATGCAGTACTTACTTTAGGATGGTAGAAAGGGCATTCCATTTTCTTGCAAGCAGGAAAAAATCGGCAAAGCTGGCTGGTAGAAGATGCTTGTGGTACTGGTGGTGGTGCTGTGAAACCAATTAGTAAGAGGGGGTAAATGAATCATCCATGTGCAACAGAAAAGTGAATGTCTAATTAAATAATCACATCTATTGCAAAAAAGCATAGTTGCAGTTCCAGCTCCTGTCTAATGCATTTCCTAATACAGTTGACCCTTGCTTTACATCAGGGATCCATTCCAGACACAAACACACCCTGTGTAAAGCAAATTCCACTCATGCTCAAGCCCCATGGCTTCCCACCCGCATGACCTCAAGTCCGCATATGGGACAGGCCGACTGTATTTGATGGTAAGAAACCATATTTGAAAGCATCTGAAGCAGTTCTGTTGCTGAGCCTATGAAGGTCTGAAACAGGTCAGCATCTGGAGGAAGATAACGAGGAAACCTTATCCACTCTGCTGTTAACTTCACAATGTAAGAAAGGCTGAGTACAGATGTCATAATATGTCATAAATTATATTAAAACAGTCATTCAAAACCAAAGTTTGTTTTGCTTCAGAAAGAAACAATAGCTAATTGAAACACATAAGTGTTTCTGCAGCTTTGGTTAAATTCCAGAGTAAGTGAATGAAAGGCAAATTTTGAGAAGGTATCTAGGTTGAAGTAAAAGAAATAGGTGAAGTGTAGGATAGCAATACATGAAAAAGAGTTTAAAGTTAGATTAGAGATAGAAACGAACTAAGAAAAGAGTTGGAGGCCATGGTGGAGGCAGAAATTAAAAACTAGTGTGAGGAGGCAGAGTCAACAGGAAAGTTCTAGATGGATCACATGACTCCTGCCTCTGGACAGGTAGAACCATCAAAGAGGACATGGAAGTGCCAAGGCATAACATTAAGTAGAAGCAGAAGCAATGCTCCCTGGGGGTTTATGACACCAGCTCCATTACAGTATGAGTAAATGGAGGAAAGTTTTCTCATTATCCACTCCCTTTCCTAAAGCTGTCATCAGCCCTTGATCAGCAAGAAAATGAGTCAGGTCTATGGGACTAGTTTGCCTTCTCCTCTTCCCTTAGTCTCATTTGAAAATGACTGGGTATTTTTAAATCTTATACACCAAGCACCTTATAAGTTAGCATCATGTATCGTTGCAACCCAAACATCACAAAGTATACAAAAAATGTAAACAACAATTAGTTGCAACATGACTATCCCTTGAGGTTTTCCTTAAGTGTGCATAGGTTTGCATAGGTGTATAAGATTTAAAAGTACCCAATCATTTTCAAATGAGACTAAGGGAATTGGAGAGGGCAGACCTGACTCATTTTCTTGCTGATCAAGGACTAATGACAGTTTCAGGAGAGGGAGTTTTAATATTGTAATAATTTAATTCGATTTAATGTAATACTTTTCTATGCTTTTAATTGTACGGTTTTTAATCTTGTAAGCCACTCTAAGTCTCAGTTTTGAGGAAAGGGCAAGATGATGATGATGATGATGATGATGATGATGATGATGATGATGATGATAATAATAATAATAGGTTAGTTGAGTTGCTGGTCACATATGGTTTATTTTATCTTTTCTGGAGAGAGGAGAAGGTTAGGGCTGTTGAAGAACACTGTGTATTTTTGCACTGTGAATCACACAATGGGTTTGTCCTCCTACATTTGTTTTTAGGTAGTGGCCAATTTGACAGAATGCTTGTATTGTCTAATTTTGAACCACTGTATCAGCCAGCTGGCCTGTTTCTGTATATCTAGATCTTTACCAGTAACTGTCCTACTGATAATAAAACTTAGCTAAGAGGGGCAGGAAGAGGGTAAGAAGAGTGCTACCAGATTAAATCAAATCAAAAGCCCATGTAGCATCCCATTTCTCACATTTAGCAAATGCCTCTAAGGAAATGCCAAAACAACTAGTATGTAGTGGCAAAGTCCCTAACTCAGCCATTCCATATTGTCACCATGAGTAGCAGCCACAATTGTCTTCTTGCAGGTTTCACCAGATTAATTCTGCTACCACTAGTATAGCAAGCTTCCATCAAACCTCAAACAGTAAGAAACTTTCACCTGGTTTAGGAGATGGCAGTGGGGTCCGCCTACTGGCATGAGTATAAGGGCAGTCTGGCTTGGTGCACTTGGCATCATATTTACAGTTTGGATGGATGAACAAGCACTTATCAGCAAACTTGCAGTTCGGAAAGACTCTGAAATTCAGAAAGCAGATTAACACAAATTGTTAGAATGTCGACACTTTCAAAATGATGCCTACTTTTAGAAAACCATTCTAGTGCTGACTACAACTCTACACATTAAGATATTTGGGTTCTCAGATGAAAACTCTGAAGGAAGACAAGATTCCAATTTCAATTTTCTTAAAATTCTATTTTTGTTTCAAATTCTCCCAATGTTCACATAATGAAGAAATAAAGTTCAAGAGGCACACATGAAAAGCAGTATTATGCCCCCCCCAAAAAACAAAAACAAAGTTCTGCCTGCCAAATGATGGTGTCTTTTCCTTTATAAAAATCCACTGAATGCAAAAATTGTGCATAGCATAAGTCAATATGGGTCTCAAGGCCTTTCTTATGTGAAGTTATCCTCACTAGCATTGCTATATCCAAGCTGTCATTTTCTAGGCAGCATGAGGACTGGAGGGTGAGTGGGGGTGGATTTAAACTCTGTTTCATATTCTCCTTATGTATAGTGATTCTCAGAATAATCTTTTCCCTGGCGCTGTTGCCAGCACCTCTGGAACATGAGCCTTTTTCTCACCACAGAGTTGAGCAGCAGAGAGATATGGCTGTTGCTCCTGGCTCTATGGACAGGAAGAGAAGCCAAGAGTTAGATATGGCCCACAAGCTTCCTATACCTTCAACAGAGGCATTTCCTCAACTCTGATGCAGAGGAAGGGGCTATTTCCTATTGCACCCAATCCTAATTACTGTCCAAAGGAGCCCTGGTAGGACAGTGGGTAAAAACCAGTCCTGGAACCACAACATTGTAAGTTCGATCCTGGAGGGCTCCTAGGTCCACTCAGCACTCCATCTTTTCAGAGGTTGGTAAACTGAGTATGCAGCTTGTTAGGGGCAATTGGCTTACACATTGTAAACCTCTTAGGGAGTGCTATTTCACTGATAAGCAGTAAATAAATGTACCGTATTTTCCAGCGTATAACACGACTGAGTGTATAAGACGACCCCCAACTTTTCCAGTTAAAATATAGAGTTTGGGATATACTTGCTGTATAAGACTACCCCTCTTCCAATGCACACCAAATGAAAATTTAAAAAAGACATCAGATTTTATTTCAATATGGTAATTTTAATTCAAATGCTTATGACATGCAGGTACTTAGCAGGAAAACTTGTTGTATACAAAGCCTGCTTGGATTGGTCAGCTCTCCCTGCCTGCCCAGCCCTCCCTGTCTCCAAGATTTTCTTCTACCGTACTTGTACAGTGCCGTCCTTGCTGCTTTCATACAGTCGCCACATACGGAGGGGATGCGGCTGCGGCCATTTGTGAGATCCCCCCACCATACGCGGCGACCGCAGATTCTCCAGTCCAGCTCAGAAGTTTCAGCCCTATAAGATGACACCCGGCGTATAAGACAACCCCCGACTTTTGAAAAGATTTTCCTGGGTTAAAAAGTAGTCTTATACGCCAGAAAATACAGTACTTGCTATTGCTGCTATTGCTATCTGAAAACCAGGATGACAAATTAAATCAAGGTGAATCATGAAGCTTTGTACCACTCACTTGCATGGCAGTGTGGGATGATGGAAGGCACACTCATCTCCATTTTTGCAGGCAGGCCAGTACTTGCAACGCTCAAGTACTTTTTCTGCTTTGTGTAGGGCACCCACCTCTTCCATCTCTACTGTAGAGAGAAACCATAAGGCATGATTAGGCATCCAATCTGAATTCAATCTAGTAAATTATGAGGGTTGTTTCCACATGCTGAAGCCACTTCCCCCACTCTCAAAGAGAGCAGTGAAAAATATTAGTGAAGAGCTACAATAGATCACATAATGGTTGCAGTTGGCAGAACTGTACATGATGCCATGGGGGTTTTAGGCACATAGTTCCTCATAATTCTCTTATTTCATTTCCCAAACAGCTTAAAAAAAAAAAAAAAAACCTTCCTCCAAAGCTAGCCAAAGACATTTTGAAGCAGAAACCCCTCCTCCTATTAAATAACCTTTCACTGCTTTTTTCAGTACAAACACTAGTTCTGCTACTTAAGAGTCATTTAGTCTTTAGCTTTAGTTCCACCCAACCTGGAATGGGGCCCTCAAGAACCTATCTGAAATTGAGTTTGGCTCAATTTGCTTCTAAATAGGTAACTTTCTACAGGAGCAGGCAGATTCTAGTGGTCTGAGACCACTTTCTCCAGCCTTGCCTGGCCCAAGGACTGCAAAAAATCATTTGGTGAGGCCACAGGTGCATGACTGCTACCTCTGTCTTAGATGTTATTGTTGCTCCAACGTCTAACAAGTGTCTAAGAAATGGAGAGAGGGGCTCCAAGAATCCAATTTGATTGCCACTGATCAAAATATACACATTGCCTCACAGCTAAATATGATACATCCATCTGGAATTCTTCTTTTTTGTCAATTGCATTAATCGGTCAAAATTGTGTTCTTCCTTCTTTAGAAGGATGAGTCAGAAGGAAGTCACCCAGAGACTTTGGGCTGGGGTTCAGTCACTGTCTTCCTGCCTTGTGATTAGTCTGAGAGGCCTAAAGAAAGTAATGCAGATAAAGGTACTCTGCCACCAAGCGAACAGGAGGAACTTGGAGATTGTTACCATCAGCAGTCTCCAGCTGTCTGGATATAATGTGCATCTGCTGTGCACGAAGACTTCTTAATCCCTTGCTGGCTGTTGATCTGGAGGGAAGAGGCCTGACTCCTTCCATGAGACTTTGTTCCTCCTCCTCTTGGTCTGACAAGTACCCTGGAGGGCTGGGGACTCCATCCAAGGTGACAATGAACTTGGGACTGGCAGGCTTCTCTCCTTGGCCAAGCTGCTCTCTGCAAGATAAGGTAACACAGAAGAAGTATCAATGCAATTGAATCAGTGAGGCGAACAAAGAAAAGGAAATTAATGTCAACAGCCCTACACAGTCAATAGAATGCTGTCATTTACAAAAGACTGGGCATTGTTTTGAAAATTTATAAAGCAATTCAGAGACCTATATTCCTTCCTTTCAAATTTCTAATAGCTGAAATGTAACTTTTTCCTGAGTTCAAATGGAAGAGACACTGAACCAAGTTAAAATGGACAACATACTTCAAAATTATTTGTTTTTAGAAGGTGTAAAGATGTCCATGCCTCTGCATGAATCATTGTACTGGAAAGGCCTCCTCAGTTGAAGACTGATGTTTTGCAGAACTTCATCTAGCTAACCTCCTCTGCAGGAAGGGAAGCCATCTTCATTCCGGCATTGGGAATGACTGAAACCATTTATTTGCATTCAGCACAGGGACAGGGACTAGCCACCTGACCAACATATCTTCTGTGAATGGTATTTTGGGCTTAAAGGAGTCTTTAATTTCATTAGAATAAAGTACAGAATACAAAAGAGCAATGCTGACAGAGTAAAGTCGAAGGCTTTCATGGCTGGCATCCATAGTTTTTTGTGGATTTTTGGGCCATGTGGCCATGTTCTAGCAGAGTTTCTTCCTGATGTTTCGCCAGCATTTGTGGCTGGCATCTTCAGAGAATGCTTTGCCTGGAAAAAATTGGGTGTATATATACTGTGTGAGCCTGGGAATGCAGGAGTGATTTGCATGTGTATTGTTCTGTGCTGATGGCTGGCCTCAGGCTGGGAGGCTAATGCAAACGAGGATTAATGTCTGCTAATTGGTGATCATTATCTGCTAGGAAAGCCCCTGACTCTGAATGGTTTCCCATTTGCATTTATTGAGTCCTTATTTTGCCATTCCTCAGGACTGGTAGTCAAATTTTGTTCACTTTAAGGGTTTCTTCTTTCCAGTTGAAATTGTCCAGGTGTTTGTGGATTTCAATGGCTTCCCTGTGCATCCTGACATGGTAGTGGTTGGCATGGTCCAGAACTTCAGTGTTTTCAAACAGTATTTTATGCCCAGGATGGTTTATGGCATGTTCTGCTACTGCTGATTTTTCTGGCTGGCCCAGTCTGCAGTGTCTCTCGTGTTCCTTGAAACCCTTAAAGTGAACAAAATTTGGCTACCAGTCCTGAGGAATGGCAAAATAAGGACTCAGCAGATGCAAATGGGAAACCATTCAGAGTCAGGGGCTTTCCCAGCAGATAATGATCACCAATTAGCAGACATTAATCCTCGTTTGCATTAGCCTCCCAGCCTGAGGCCAGCCATCAGCACAGAACAATACATATGCAAATCACTCCTGCATTCCCAGGCTCACACAGTATATATACACTCAATTTTTTCCAGGCAAAGCATTCTCTGAAGATGCCAGCCACAGATGCTGGCGAAATGTCAGGAAGAAACTCTGCTAGAACATGGCCACATAGCCCAAAAAACCCACAAAAAACAATGCTGACAGAGTTTCTTATCATATTTGAATATGAACAAATGCACGAACCACTTTATTTATTCAAGAAAAAGGAAAAACATTTCAGTCTCTAAGGTCACTTTGGTACTGACCTTGTATTTACAGTGAAGCAAAGACATTTTAAGGGAATGGAATTTTACCGTGTCTGTATAAGCCGCCCTGAAATGGCCTGCAAGACATCTGTGGTCCTGTTTCCCACTTCTGTGTTCTGAGACACCATGACCTCTTCAGACAGTTTGGGTTTTTTCAGGATAAATGATCTGGTATCTGTGTGGATCATGGATTCCAAGTCATAATAATCTAAACCACAGAAAACAGTAGGCATGTTAAAATTGATGGCACCAAATACAGTAACAAGGATGAGGTTATATAATGAAGATAAAAGCAGCTACAGAGTTTGTCCAAGTGAGCATCTAAGTGGCAAACTTTCTTCAGCAGCAAGAGTAAAAGTTGTCGAAGCAGCTGGGAGGCTTGCAATGTACTAGGATTGCCATATGCTCTTTTCTGCCCTCAGAAAAGTCCAGCAAGCTGCTGAGCAAGTAGCAATGACAACCATGGGGAAAACACACAGCTCTTATCTGTTATGCCTCAGTTGGGATAAGTTGTGACAAGAGTAATACTGGTTTGGAAAGAGGTAGTAAGGAGAACAGGATTCTGGGCGAGGAATCCCAGAACACCTCTGCATGACCACAGTAAGAGCTGCCTTTGACACTACCAATTTATCTAGAAAGTTATCTAAACCTCATGGCTTAAGCCAAGATGGGTTCTGCATTACCATCAGAACTAATGTTTCTTATATACTGTATGCTGAAAGGATTTTTTTTCCTGTGCTAGTTCTTGTAATAACTGGTAGTAGTGCAAGGGCTTGTCCTCTTGATCCCATTAATGTAAATGGAATTTGCTCAGGAGAAGTGCCGAATGAGCGAAGAAGGCTTTTAAGATACAAAGACAAATAAAATGGTTGTTGCAGGTCTTTAGACTTCACAGTCACACTAACTTTCTTCAAAATTATTTCTCCACAATGTGCTGGCACCTCAAACAAGTGTGGCTTAATGAAAATGACAGTTTCAATATCAGGCAGATTAGCATATTGAAAAGTCTGTTACTTTTGATTGATTGTGCTTTAGTAGTGCTGAACCAGGTAGCAATAGATGTTGTAGCAGAAATCATTTCTAGGTTTCTCATTAGCAAAATAAAGGAGGAATTTAGGTGCCATTAACAGATGGACATATAAAGACTTTTTTAAAGAAAGCTAACCTTGGGCCTTCTCTAAGGTCTCTTCAAAGCCTGGTTCACTCTGTAGACGAGAAAAGAGCTGCCTTTGCTGGGTTCCTAAAACAAATATGGATAATAAACATTACTCCCTGTTCAGTTTGGGTTATGGGACAAGTATTGCAGTATCTTCCTTCAGCTCTTTCCTTAACAAGGGCTTCTATTTTGGCAAGGTAGGTCTCTCTATCAGTTTCAGATTATTCTTAGGAGGCAAATCCCCAACTTCTTCCATGCATGCATTGTATGTGTGCATTTATGAGATACTGTATTCAAATCAATAAATATAGATCAGGCATTTCTTTCTGCGCATGGGAAAAGGAGAAAGAATATGTAAGGATCAAAGATTCTGAGATCCTGCCCAACCTGGATGGCATGAGGGATTGTGCTTTCAGCTTCACAGAGAACAAATAGGTTGGGAAACCTTCTTAATAGAATTCCACACACCTACCAAAAAGCAGACTAATCAATTAGGCACAAACTATCATGGAGCAGAAGAGGATTATTTTCTGCTTGGAAATAAAACCTCATATTCAGCATTACCTGGAATTTTCCCCAACACTTGTTCCCTTGGCTCTTCTTCTAGCATCTGGGAGGTCACTCTAGGTGCACGGCCCTGGCCATGAATTGCTTCCAAGAGGGCTTCCTCATGAGAGATCCGGGTTCTGGGAGCCACAGGAACTGTCTGCTTTGGTGGGACTTTTTTATCAGGTAAAACAAACCATTAAGTGTCTTATGCAAGGAACAACATACCTCTATACTTTATAACAAACATAACTGAAGTCTTCAAAAAATCCTACTGAAATAGGCCAAATTAGCATTAGTTTTATTGCAGAAAGCCTGAACTGATGTCTGGATATTCTTCAAAGGTTAGAGAAATAATATCAGTGCAATCTTAGGCACATTTAGCACTGCTTAAACTAAGAGTTCACTGAAACTGACCTCTGAAAAATGTGGTCAAGAATGAACAGTTACAATAGGAAAATTATCTCTTACTTGCAACATCCTCCTAATTCCAAGTGAGAGAAATTAAAACTGAATGTGCTTTGTGTCATCTGCCTCTTGTCTTCTAAAAGTAAAAGTCCAGATTCCACAAATGAAATTGGCTCTGCTCAAAAACAAAAGTTCCTACTTTTTATAACCTATCCTGGAGTTTGTGATCTTCTTCAAATAAGACATTTTAAATATTACTAGAAAATCACATCCTAACATTTAAAAATCAAACAAACTCTTAATATGAAAAATATTGACAGAGGATTAAAATCAGAGTTGCTAGTGCATCTCTTTATTCCAAGGAATAAAAGAATTCCTCTCTTTAAAAAAATGTAAATGTTAACATAAATTATAATAATTATTTTATTGATATCCCACCTTTATCCCAATAAGGACCCAAAGTGATTTACAATCCATAATATGGCTTATCATGTGAGAGGCTCTGGAAGCCTTATTGTCTTTAGCATTTTTGGCATAGAATGGGACATAATGCTTCTTCAAATAAATAAACAACAGACAAATAGTACAATAGCTCAAAGAACTACAAGCAACTTTGAGAACTGTTGGCTAGAAGAGGAAGTACCAGTATTTAAAATGTCCAAACGTTTTAAGTACAAATCTGCTTTAAACCAAGCATGGAGTTCCACCATGTTAACAATGATAGCTGCCCTCAAAGAATCTGGGAAATTGTAGTTTGCCAAGGGTGCTGAAGATTCTGTTAGCAATTCCTAGCCCTCCCAAACAACTAGTTTTCAGGAATCCTAAGGGAAAGGAAATGTCAGCAAGTCAGCTCCAATCCACATGGCATAGTGAACTTATATACAGGTAGAAAAGATTATGTCTATTCTTTTCTGTAACATATGGACTTCTGCTAGAACTAAACTTGTTCAGAAGGTACAATTTAGGTTGCAGTTTCTGCCTCCAACCACAAATATTAATTAGGGCTTGCTTGCTGGAATGATCTTAAAAATCATGCATCTCTGCCAAGCTATACTAATTTACCTGTAGCATAATTAGTTGTCTTTGTGACTGATTCCTGAGCTTCAGAGATAGCTTTCAATATTAAGTTCTTATTGGCCTGCTTGGAAGGTGGCAGTGAAGGCCTGGATAGATTCAAACATAAAAAAGGGAAAGCAAGAAAATTATCATTGATATTGTATATATTTATCTATTCACATGTAACTGTGAGATACTGTGATTTTTCATTTCCAGTAGTCTGGCTGGAAACCATGGAAGTGCCCAGACAGTAATTTTTTCTCATCAGCTGCCACCACCCTCACTCCATTCTGTACTTGGAGGACCACTCATCTATTGCTTTCTCCATTCCTGTTCATATGAAAGGTAGCCCAACAAATCAGCCAAATTATATCAAGCTGTTATTATGATTTTTTTCTCTCTCTCTCTTTCAGTATAAGTCAGGAAAATTTTGGATAAATTGTCTATAATTGTTTAGCTGTTCAATTTATAGAAATTTGGTTACGATTTATAATTTTCTTTATTGCCCCAAATAAATATTGCTTTATAATCCATCCTGCTGCTTTTCGAATTTTTCAGTTTTATTAGTAAGAGACTAGTAAAAAAACTGCTAAATTACATAATAATCACCCAGGTGTCCTCTACCACTTTCACCATCATCTTCCACCAGTTTCTGCTAAGCATGGGAATTTTCCTTCCCATTTGATCACCCAGCAGTAATAAAGTGGAACTCCTACTTGTTCCTGTTTCCTTGAATATGATGCTTGAGACAGCTTCTCCTCCATAAGACCAAAGCATTGTAATAATATTGTAAAAGTCATGCATCGAATCATCCAGTAATATTGTGGCAACCCAAACCACATATTTGATTGATTCTCCTATTGTGATAACTTCTATCATGGTGTAATTGGCCTGCATCCAGACAGTTTAGATATATCTAAACTGATTCAGTCTTCCTAACTCACCTCTGCAACACCCACAAGCAAGAGAACAATTACTTTTCAGGAATTCAGAATACACACACACACAATGCTCACTTTCTTTGGCATTTTACAAAAGTCACACTGGGAATTCAAAATGAGGAATGTTTGTCTTTTTAAAAATGTACCTTCTCTCAGGTTTTGCAGGCACCGAGACACTGCTGGAGATGCTTCCTAGTCGTAACCCATAGTCTTCCTCTTCCTCTTCCTCCTCCCCATCATTACTGAACCGTTTCACTTTGACTACTGAGCTAACAACCGGGAGTTTTCTCTTCCTCAGAGTTTCTTCCTGAAAGCAATAAGACAATTTATTTGAACTATGTAACACAGGATATAAACTTCTCACAACTTAACTATCAATGACTTTATCTATTTGAACAAGATAACTGCTACCATTCTGCCCACTGAAATGATCACTTACTTTCCCTGTTTACTCCTACATGGTTTCCCCCCATCAAATTGTAGATTACACTCATCTGGACAGAAACTCGTCCGCTTGTGCTCTGCACACATTGATGGCACAATATTTTAAACAACAGCAATGCATTTCAGAAAGCTGAATGGACTAGAAGCCCTGAACTTTTAGTCCATCCACAGTTGGATTAAATTTGTACATAAGCTCTGGAGGAACAGCTGGAAGATTTCTTCTTTCCTGAAGCCTGGATGCTGAGCAATTCTTTTATAAAACAGTATATGCTGCTTCTGCTTCAGAAGAGTGGGATGAAAGATCTGATTTAAAATCCTATTTAAAAACAAGAATGATATGCATTCTAAATAATGGCTTTGGCCTTTTCTTCCTGATCACAAGGTTAACATCTAGAAACACCCAACATTACACACATCTGTGAATGTACTACTCAGAATCTATATATCCATTTCACTCAAAACAGTAACTCATCACGTTTACCTACTGTATGAATGAAAGGCAGCATTACGATTAAGCATTTCACTATCCTCCACCTTCCAATTTTGCTACCAAGGGTTGCTTTAGAATCATAGATCTGGATGGTTCCCAGTGGATCAATTAGCTCAACTCCCCACCCTATACTTATAACAACACCAGATGCTTACGTCTTTTTCAAAAAGACCGATTCTAGTCTTTTCTTTGTTCTCCCCTTCCCTGACTTGTTCTCAGCCCAAACTCTAGGTTCTGCAACAAGGATAAGAATAAAGTGAAATAGTTGTTCTCAGCACTCAGAAAGATTTGTTTGGTGTTCAAAATTTTATTATATTTGTACCACACCTTTCTTCCAAGGAATTTACAGCAGCATGTCTGGTTTTATCCTCACAATAGTTTGGCAAAATAGGCTAAGCAAAAAGATACTCTCTGCACAAACATTGCCCAGTGAGCTTCAGGGCTGAGCAGAACTGGAATTTGAATCTCTGTTGTTCTAGACTGGTCCTGCTCAGTAACTCGTGAGAGCAAGAATTTAAGTGGGACCTGGAATGTGTGTAAGCATGAGTATGGTGTGTATATGTGTAGGTTGTAAATTAAGAAACAGAAGACAAAAAGGGCGATTTCTTGGATCACCACAGTTTGTATTTCGCATTAAAAAATCCAAATTCTCAAATTATTGCCCAGAATTATGGATAGTAGAGTGTCATTTGTACACATTTCCTTGTTCTAACTAGAACTGCACAAAGTTATACATATAATTGTGGATCCATTTTTACTTGAACATTGGTGAAGGGAGAGGCATAGGTTAGAACATATAATAAGGCAGTAGGACAGAAAATTGTGTAGTTTGAAGAGGTTCCCACTCACTGTAGAGTAAAAGTTATAAGAGGAATACTTCTTCCATGTTTTCAATTATATGTACAATAGTTGAAGGAAACTTGACAAAAAAAATAACAATCTACAAATATTAATGGCAGGAAGTCTAGAAAACCTGTCTTATGAAGAAATTAAACAGATTTTAAAAATCTAAACCTTGCATCCATTCTCAATTAGGTGTGAATATAAAATGTAGGTTTATATTAAACAAACCTACTAACATCTCTCTAGCCACTTACTCATTCAAAAACCAATGTGATAATACAGATGATCTGACCATGATGGCTGTGGGATTTTGGCACCTGTAATCTAAAAAAAGTAGTTTTTCCAACTCTGACCTTATCATATAGGGGGCAGGTGCACACACCACACATAACACAGGAGAAAAGGGGCAGGACAAGCAGCTACATCCATACCAGATGAAAAGTAACAGTAAATATGACTATGACAGACCACAGGAAGGTGAGATTAGTTTACTGTGCCTGTTGGAAGCATGCCCAGAACTTAGTTCTTAGGGCCAGCTGTTAAGAGAAAAGATTTGTACTTAAGAATATCTAAGTGATATTACTTGTGACTCTTCATGCCCTGAGCATTATCTTTTTGTTTGATACAAGAGAAAAAATAACTATTGATCATTGATTCTTAAGCTAGAAGAAATAACTCATGGAATTCTATCCCTGCCAAAAGAAAATCTGAGTTAAAAATAAGCAAAAAAATAAATAAATAAATAAATAAAAAATAAAATAAAAATAACACCCCCCCACACACACACGCAACCCCAAATATTCCAGACTATAAGACATACTGGAAGTGTCTCAAACACAGTGAATCAAACAGTGGATTGTCACATCCCTGACTGGAGTGGTTGGAGCATCACTAGTGTATGTGTTACTGTAGGGTGACTATTTTTTTAAAAAATTACAATTTTGATTTTGATGAACAATGAGAAAGGAAGAGACAACAAGGAAGGGAGAGGTAACAAGGGGAGATGAACAAGTATTTATTTATTTCACCGTTGTATACCATTTAGAATGGTGAACAAAATTAAGATACAACGTAAGGTAAAATACAGTCTTCAAACAACATGAAATCACGTAACAGAAAACAGCAGCAATAGGATACATTCCCTAGATGCTATGGTCTGGAACAGGGGTAGGGAACTACAGTGGGAATGAGGGCCATTTTTCATCATCACCACCACCACCACCCTGTACCCACCCCAGCACACTCAATACAACTGGAAAAGCCATTCTATCACTTCAGCTTCTGATTTTGGTCATTGCCTAGTTTTTGGAGGATTGTGGATTGCTGTGGAAATTTTGAAGGGGTAGTGGGGGCAAGACTGCCACTTTTGTGGCAGTTTTGGGCCACCTGTGGCAGAAAAAGAAAATAATAATGGGGAGACTGGGGGCTTTAGAGGAGTTTCATGGGCACACTTTCGCCACTCTTGACTTAGAACAAAAGAGCTAGAAGTACACACTGAAAAGGGCACTGCAGAAAGATGAACCTGTCTTGGATGATGCTGATGCTACAGCAGCACCACTAACCCGTGTTGTTGGGTGTACAAAAAGGCAGGCCCCAGAAACTGAGGAAGAAGTATCTCAAGCTGATTCATATGTGGCAGTGGAGATGCCCGAGATACACTGGTGCCAGGATGTTTAGGGCAAACTGTAAGTGTCTTGAGGACTGGGCTGCCCCCCTCCTGGAACCAAGTCAAAGACCTAGTTAATGCTGTGGAACGAGGGTCTTGCTCCAAGCTCCACTCCTCCTCTGACTTCCTCTTCCCAAAGTCTGTGTCCCTTCTCTGTGCAGAGAGAGGCACAGAGTTCCACAACTGTTTCTACACAGAGAATAATTCTAATAACTGACATAACATAGGCATTCCTGCTGAAGAAACATTAACATGGGGGTAGCATATCTCAATATTATTTCCAATCAGAGGTGTAAGTAGAAACACATTTCTCCTGTTTAAAAAGTTGCTTTCCCAACTGGAAGATGCTTGGTGAGTATGGGAATCTCCCCAACCCTGTGGGGAAAAACTTTATGGGGGAGCATCTCCCAGACCTCTATACGTTGGATGCAGAATTTCCACATTCCTGATTAGGCCTGTGGGTCAGAGGTTTGTTTTCCTTGCTCTAGGAATTTGGATGCTATACTGTTCAACTAAAAATGAAAACTGCTAGTCAATTAAAAGTGTATCAAACTGACATAATATGCTCCAACCTAGACAGGACTCCAACTGCATAATCCTGAATCAGTTGAAATTTCTTGAGTATTTTAAAAACAATTCCATGTACTGTTGTGTTTTTGTGTGCCTTCGTTTCCAACCTATGATGACACTAACTTATTATGATGTTTTCATAGCAAGATTTGTTCAGAGGTGATTTGCCTTTGCCTTCTTCTGATGTTGAAAGATTGTGACTTTCACCCAGGGGGATTCCATGACTGAGCAGGGATTCAAACCCTGGTCTGCATGGTAGTAGTCCGACACCCAAACCACCACACCATCCTGGATCTCTCATGTAAATTGCATACTAAAAAAAATCTAAATTTCAGATCTGGAATTATCCAGGTTAGACCTGATTTTTCCAGGAAAGACACAGCAAGTGGGATGGTGGTGACAAAAGGCACTGCTGGCCACTCTTTCCACACATCTATCCAAGAGCAGGTTTGGGTCCAAAGCCACTCTCAAGATGAGAGCCTCCTTACCCAGGATCAGCAGAACTAACAATCCACATTACCTCTGCCTTATCCCAACCTTTAGTTACTCTCCCTCATCTACGTCAAGACTGGTTACATATACAACGTAGGAGTTAAGCCAAAGGCTACGTACTTCAGTAAGGAATGAGAAACTGAAATCAGTTTTTAACATATCTGTAAATATCCATACTGTCTTCTCATATTTTATTCTAAGCAAATCATGGAACCAAATGCAACCTAAATGGGAATAAAGATGATTTTTGACTTTGGAAAATACTTTGGCAGGGGGAAACGGGTGCTGAGTGCCAACACTTAATCATAGAATAGCTTCAGTAAGAATACAGAACAAATAATGGCCTGTTACAGACTGCCAAAATAAAGCTGCTTCGGGTCTCTTTGGAGGTATGCTTTTTAAATGATACATGCATCCTAAGAATCTGGAAGCTGCACCAAAGCTGCACTCCAGTGCTTAGGAATGGAGTGTGGCTTTGGCGCGACCTCCGGACTCTTAGGACCCATGCATCATTTAAATAGCATATTTCCAAAGAGACCCGAAGCAGCTTTATTTTGGCAGTCTGTAACAGGCCAAAGTCTTTGAGAACCAAAGATCCATTTGCTCCCCGTATTAACATATGCTTTGTTTACCCCCCCTAAAAAAAAAAACCCAACCCCAAATAGATTAGAAAGGCAATGTACAGAGACCAATTCAGTGACAAAGGCCAGAGTGCTGAAACCATGGGAAACATCAATTTGCTGCTACTTTTAGCAGCTGGCATTCTCCACTCAGAGGCACAGAAATAGATTTTAGAGGCAGGAGTAGGTGTTCAAAAAAAGTGGGGGGGGCAGGCCTTGCAACATCAACTACCCCGTATGCTTGATCTTGGAAGTGATTCAGCCACCTGGACCAACACAGTCCCTAAGCAGTTTGGAATCTGTGTGTCTCAGGGAACAGATTCTACACATATAAAACTGAGATCTTCCCTTAGTGGTTAAGGCCATTATTCTTGTAATCCCACCAACAAAGGCACAATTATTATTATTATTATTAAGCTTTATTTCTATAACGCTGTAAATTTGCACAGCGCTGTACATACAGTCAATTAAAATAGATAAAATAAACCTGCCTATGGCGTACATTCTACGAAAATAATTAAAATACAACTACAATCTGTGTAGTTGTGACATCTAAATCATGGAACAGATTCCCCATTGCCAAAAGGTCCATCAAATCAAATTGTCATGTGAATAAAAACCATATTCTTCAGGTGGTGAAGGGCAGTAGTATTCTCTCTTCCACTCCCCTTAGCCTTACCTTCAGATGTGGGAGTAAGAAGCAGGAAGATTATAATTAGGCCCCAGAAGGTTGAAGTCTCCAATCTGTATGATGAGCAATTTCCAGATACGTTACAGCCATTTCAAGAAATCTGAAGTCACTAGGCTATTTCCTGGAGGCCCACAGAAGCCTCTTTTTTGTATTGTAAATAACCTGCTTCCAATTCAGTATAGTAATTTCCAAACCATGTTCCAAGGAATTCTCATTTCTCTGGAATTTTAGGAAGTTGTTTAATGGAAAGATCAATAAAGGAACAGTAGCTTGGCCATCACTAACAGCCTTCTCTTCCTACCAAAAGCTGCAAGGATATATTGAACCTGTTCTAGGGCACATCCTGAGTCTGAATACAGAAATAAATTGTGTCTATTTTTAAGAACACTTATTATCTCCCAGACACATAGATGACATACAAGGTGTCTGCATTTCAGTTTATCTTCAAAACAACCCGGTAGGGTAGGGTAGGCGGAATGAAACTGATTGCCACAAGGTGACACAGTGAGACTCATGACTATGTAGGAATTTAAACTAAGCTCGCCATAGCAACAGCTTAGTGGTATAACCACTACACCAGACTGACTCTCTGTTAAAATGACTGTTATCTCTAGACTACCCTCCTTTTACTTCTACAGTGCTAAGGAGTTTCACAGTAAACAAATAAATACATATTCCCGGAAAGTACAAAGTTCCCTAAAATCCCTGAAGATAGCAAGTCTGAAATCTTCTAATTTTATATTAGTCAATGAGCACAGAACATTCATACACAACCTCAACTATGCCAATAGGCAAAGTAGAAATACTACTGTTACCTATCTAAGGCTAACACATACACACACTTTTCACCTCCAAAACACTAAAGCAACTAGAGTCTGGATACCACAAAGTTTAGATGCCATGCGTGAGCTATTTTTTATCCCTCTTGCTATGTTTAGAAGAGGGGACTCCAGGTGTCCATGGCAATCTCCGTTTGTTGAGTACATGTTAAATACCGGCACAGCTTGGATTCACATACTTACCTCACTGCTAATTTTATCAGCGTTCCCCTTGGAAGGGGGCCTGTAACTCTCCGTCAAACTGCCAAACACGTCTGGATCGCAGAGCTGGATGGTTTCCAGTGATCTGCCACCCTGGATCTCAAGCTGCCTGGCAGTCTGTAGGTTGCTCTGCTGAGACAACCTCTGCAAGTGAACATTGCCTTCAGTGTTTCGGCTGGCTGGTGGGCGGTAAATCTCAGCAGATGGGCGTGAAGAGCCGTAAGTCACTGTCACAAGAGGCTTCTTTCGGGGCAAGCGATTCTCTTGCACAAAATTGAGGTCTTCATCAATGAGATCGTCTGGCTCTGGCTTAATGTCAATCACAGCTTCCAAAGGAGACAGCTCTCTCAGAGGTTTCACAGTTGACATCAAGAGGGTTGGGGAGCCATCTTGGCCGAGCTGCCTGGAGAAGGAAAGAGAACATTAACTCTACTTTGTGACAAAATACCTGTGCTTTGAAGAAAATTAGAAATGTAAGAAACAAGCTTAAAATGTCCATTTGCTTTACTTGTACAGCAATTACTGCACAGAAGGGGGTAACGATACCATGCAATCTACTGTACAAATTCCATCATTTTTTCTAAGCACTGCACTGAAAATGCAGTGATGGATTCTTTTCCGCAACTTTCATTCATCTTTAATTTCTTTATTTGTCAATTATTTTGAAATAAGCTTCACAATGCAATCCTCATCATGGGATATAAAGCCTCCAAGTTCAAAAATGCTTACTGTCAAATAAGTATGGACAGCCTCAGAGGTTAGGCCAAGATATATAGCATTTAACATTACCTCAGTAATTGTTACAGAGAGGAAGGCTAATTTCAGGTGAACCAACGCCTTCGGAGTGTGGTGGAGTCTCCTTTCTTAGAGGTCTTCAAACAGAGGCTGGATGGCCATCTGTTGGGGATGCTTTGATTTAGATTTCCTGCATGGCAGGGGTTGGACTGGATGGCCCTTGTGGTCTTCTCCAACTAGGATTCAATGATTCTAAGTGTAATGCCAAATTATGTAATGCTCAGTTCCTGTACTTCCTTCTCTCCCTTGCTTCTAATAGCTTATTTCAAAGTCAATAAGTTTTGATTTGCATGCCAAGTTGGAATTTCTATTCAACCCATGGTTTCCAGGCAAACCACTGTTTTCAAGCAAATTATGGCTTGCTCCATTTGACTGTCATTTTATCAGAATCAGGTTAGTCAAGGGATGACGGGAACTCGCGAGCATGTGGTCAATTCACATAATGGCAAATCATGATTGCATATTATGGCTAAGATCCAATGATGTCTAACTACTGACATTTTCAAGTAACACAGAGAATCAGGTGAGGTGAGGTGAACATCTTTTTGCAAGGTGCATGAGTGCTATTTAGGGAAAGGAATCACCTTCTCCTAGAGCTGTTAGCAGACATAAACCTCTGGATCTTTGCCTATCTCTAACAAGCAATGGCTGTTTTTATGCCCTCTGGGCAAGTTCATAATTGAGTTGAGATATGAAGAAGGTTCTCCTAACATACAGCTCAAATACTGTGTGTTGCCAACTCTTAAGAAGTCAGAACTTTACCGAGTAACAGCAGCACTCTGTTCCTGGGAGCTGGTTGAAACACGAGAGTCTGTCCTTTCTGGCCGAGAACTTGTGACTGTAAGAGGTTGCAGGATCTCTTCCCCACTTCTCTCTTCACTCCCGGAGGATGTGCTTTTGCCAGAAGGCAGGCTGCTATCAAAGGTGCTAGTTTCAGAAGATCTCAGATTCGTAGGTTCTGAAAAGATAGAATCATCAGATCTTAGCTCAAAGTTAAATAGCATGTTTATCCACAACTGCAAAATAATTTCCACTGTGGATTTCAACAGATGCAGGCCTCCTATGGCAGGTATCTGTTTGACCAGTGTGAATTACTTTGATGCAGATGATGGCATAATGGCAAGAATGGAAAGGCCGAAAGCAGGGAAAAGTCTCTGTAATCAGCCTGAGAGAAAACTGCTAGGTCTTCTGCAGCCTATTTTCATAACATCTGGTTTCTGGGTGGGTCCTCATTCTTAAAAGGTCATCTTGGAAAATCCTGTGAGAGACAGGATTTTTCAAGGTAGCACCTTTAACTTAAAGATCATTTGGAGGTTAGATAATGAAGAAATAGGCTGCTTGGGAACTGACAGCTTTCTCTCTTGAAAGCAATGGAGATCACTTTCTCTCTGTTCCCTCTGGTGCTGCTGCTGTGCAACCCTGAAGAAAAGTACACTGGCATAAGAGATCAAACTGTACCAATAGGATTCTGGCCTATGACTCATACATACTGCAAAACAACTGGATTCAGTGCTCTCCTCTAGTTCTCCCCCCCCAAAAAAAAACCCTTTTAAAATCTGTTTTACATATTCCTCATTACAAACATTTATTTACCTTAAAGATACAAGATAGTTTAATAGTCAATTCCTTCCTTCTCAGAAATTTTAATTAGTAAACCTAAATATATATCACTGTCAATCACCATAGGTTTAAAATGATCTTCAAAATACTGACATGTAAGCAATTGAAAGCACACAACAATCGAAATACACTTTTCTAGAAAAAAAGTTTGATCATGCAGCAGTTTAAGTCCAGATTCATAACAGTAACATAAATAATAAAGGGCTTCCAACTTTTTTCAAATTTATCCTCTTTGATTTTTTTTCCAAAGGAGCCCTTGTGGGATGGAAGTCAATACCAAAAGACTTTAAATAAAATAAATAATCTCACTTTATATTTTACAATTTCTGGCTGTACTATAGACAACACTCTGTTTAACTATTTTTATTCTGAAAGACTGTCTAACTTTTTCCATAATTCCACTATTTCCAATTATGCATCACTTATGAAAAGAGCTATGAAATGTTGTTGACAATCCTTCATTTTTGTTTTTAAATATAAACATTAAAAATAATGCTCCTCTATAATCTATTGGTTAATGTGGCATTTGGCTCATCCATTTTTTCTCACAGGAACTATTTTTGGACAAGTTAATCACATATCTCAAATCTCCTAATTTACTGCAGCTTTTCCAGCATAGCTTTGACAGACAGTTAATAATTTTGTGATGATTGAGTGAATAGTAAAACCATGAATATATTTTCTTTAGCTTGAACATATGCAAGTTTATAAGGCAGTTTTGTCCAAATTATATCCCACCATTTTTGTGAAATTTTGTTCCCTAAACCATACTCCTGTACAATCTCACTCCTTTGGGTTTTCCAGACTTCTTTTCTTGTAGTCCTTGGTAAAATCTTGAAGCTTGCCCAATTACTACATTTATACTACTATCATAATATTTTGCAAACAAAGTTAATACTCTTGGGGAACCTTATGTTCTACTTAATTTGGCAAGAAAAGAGGTTATTTGTAGCCAGGTAAAGTCTATTGGTTCGAGTTTAATATATTTTAAATGTCAAAAAATGTAGAAACATATTTTGCATGCACTCACCCAAGGATGCACATAATAATAGTTCCAAAACAGTTGTCATTTCCACAGAAAAAGTTGATTAGTCTTTCTTTTCCTTACCTGTAGTTACTGATCGAAGCTTGTCTAGCACACCATGAAGCCTGAAAGATAAACAACTATTTTAATACTTAACATATTTGTTTTAAATAAAGCATCTGAAAGCATTCTCCATTTTCATGTAATCTCTGCATTCAAGGGAAGAGTGAGTGAACAGGTATTTTGCACACCTATTCCTAGTGTAAAGATCTCAACTTGCATTAAACTAAAGTCCACCATTGTGTCTGAACTGGGGAATTCTTGACAATTTACAAACCAGGATCACATATTGGCTTATTTTCCTGGTTTGTAAATTGCAGTTAACCCATAGTTCCCCAGTTCAGCCTCAGTTCAGGAGCAATGAAGAGCAATCAGCTTTATGATTGTCATAAATCATGCTTTATAGAGCCCAGAATTATTGTCCATACCAGACCAGCTAGACTGGACTCAAGAGTCCCAAGTTCTAATTCCTGCTTTGTAATAGAGTTGCCTGGGCAAACCTCTCAAACTAACCTACTGGCCAGAGTTATGGAAAAGATCAAGAACATGTTCGATCATTCTTCCTAGTAACAGGTAAAGTTTGAGAGTGGGGCAACTGCTTCAGGTTTGGGGCTACACACCCTCTCAGCCAGACATGGAGCTCAACATTTTTTCCTGTGCCCATTTTCCTTAATTATTTAAAAATATTTTTTACTAATTTTATTAACCTCATGCACCCTCTAGGGAACATGGGGTGCAACTTTACCACTTTTTGAGGGGCACCTGTCTGCACATGCATTTTCATATTTTTTACTATCCACAGAAGCAATTTATCATAGTATTCCGACGGGAAAGAAACATTTAGGTGAACCCTCACATTAGTGACTTTTCATCCCAGAAATGTGAAGCTGCTTGTGGTTTCTCATTTGGAAAGTTATTTAAAAGCCAGACACAGGATGTCTCAGTAAACAGAATTATGTTTATATCATAGAATCATAGAGTTGGAAGACACCACAAGGGCCATCCAGTCCAACTCCCTGCCATGCAGGAAACTCTCAATCAAAGCATTCCCCACAGATGGCTATCCAGCCTCTGTTTAAAGACCTCCAGGGAAGGGGACTCCACTACACTCCGAGGGAGTGTGTTCCACTGTCGGACAGTCCTTACTGTCAAGAAGTTCCTCCTAATGTTGAGCTGGAAGCTCTTTTCCAGTAGCTTGCATCCATTGTTCGGGTCCTGTTCTCTGGAGCAGCAGAAAACAAGCTTGCTCCCTCCTCAATATGACATCCTTTCAAATATTTAAACAAGGCTATCATATCACCTCTTAACCTTCTCTTCTCCAGGCTAAACATCCCCAGCTCCCTAAGCTGTTCCTCATAGGACATGGTTTCCAGACACTTCACCATTTTAGTCAACCTCCTTTGGACACGCTCCAGTTTCTCAATGTCCTTTTTGAATTGTGGCGCCCAGAACTGGACACAATATTCCAGGTGGGGCCTGACCAAAGCAGAATACATTGGCATTATTATTTCTCTTGATCTAGACACTATACTTTTACTGATGCAGCCTAAAATTGCATTGGCCTTTTTAGCTTCCGCATCGCACTGTTGACTCATGTTCAACTTGTGGTCTACTTGGATTCCTAGATCCCTTTCACATGTAGTCTCATTCAGCCAGGTGTGCCCCATCCTATATCTGTGCATTTCATTTTTCTGCCCTAAGTGCAGTACCTTACATTTCTCCATGTTGAATTTAATTTTGTTAGCTTTTGCCCAGCTTTCTAATCTATTCAGGTCATTTTGAATTTTGATACTAATCCATGTAACAGTTACCTTGTCTAGCCCACATTTTACAAGCTTGTTTGCAAGAATGTCATGGGAAACATTGTCAAAAGCCTCTAGAACATGGCCACATAGTCCAAAAAACCCACAAAAAACTATGGATGTCGGCCATGAAAGCCTTCGACTTCACATACTAAACTTATCTTTATGTGGGATTATGCAAACAGATGTTAGCAGGTGAAAAACTGAATATATTGGTTTGAACCATTTGCACTGGTGGATTTACCAGGGGTAGTTACATTTTGCAATACTGCGCTGGAATTGCTATTCACATTCCCCACCATGGATGCATGGAACAAGTTATAGGATCAAAGTGACAAATAGTTCAAGTTCATGGAACTAGGTGGAAGACAGACTTACCAAACAGTAAATCTCACAGTGTTGTTTCCTAGAAAGAGGGAAAGATCCTCTGTCATCTGTTCTTGGCTCTTCTTGTTGGCCACCATGACCATGATATAATCAGGAAGCTCTTCATCTGATTGTAAAAAAAGGAGAAAACATGTGGCTATGATATTTTAAGGGAAACCATAAAGTTACATATTACCTATCCAATTTTAATCTCAGCTGGAATATTCCCACTGACATCAATGGGACCTGCATTAGGTTGTGTCTGCATTGCAGGACTAATCCAATTTGACACCACTTTAACTTCCATGGCTCAATGCTATGGAATTCTGGGAACTGCAGTTTATTGTGGCATCAGAGCTCTCTGACAGAGGAGGCTAAATGTTTCACAACACTACAGTTCCCAGAATTCCGTAGCATTAAGCCATGGAAGTTAAAGTGGTATCAATCTGGATTTTTTCTGCAGTGCAGATACAGCCTAAGTCATAACATGCTCTATTTATTTCAATGGATCTATAGCTAGAACAATTTTAGTTGGGTACATCACATTTAGAATGCACATTCTTCCAAGGTTATCAGAAGAATGAACATTAAGAATGAAGTACAGAATCAAGCTTGGAAATAATTCTCTAAAGATTGATTTGTTACCCCTCACTAGTTAAAAATTTCAGGAACAATTTCAAACTGTGTTATTTTTGTTCTCAATGAATCAACTGCAATCTTTAACATAATCCAACAATGTTAACCCTCCATTACTTTTGTCACTTTAATACTTTTAAATGCTACTTTCAATGTAATAATATAAAGTATTAAAGAATGAAGTTGACCTCTCTGCTCAGGTCCTGCATGCTCAGGTCCTGCATGCTCAGGCCTGTAACCTCCCTGATTGAGTCTATGCATCTGGCATGTGGTCTCTCTCTCTCTCTCTCTCTCTTTCTACTTCCCTCCATCTTCCCCAGCATCACTGTCTTTTCTAATGAGTCCTGCCTTCTAATGATGTGGTCAACATATGACAGCTTCAATTTAGTAATCTTGGCTTCCAGGGAGAGTTCTGGCTTGATCTGTTCTAGGACCCATTTGTTTGTCTTTTTAGCTGCCCATGGTATCCTCAGAACTCTTCACCAGTACATCTCAAATTAATTAATTTTCTTCCTATCTGCTTTCTTCACTGTCTAGCTCCCATAGCTGGATATGGTAATAGAGAATACAATGGCTACAAAATACAATTTTTTCTTCTTCTTCAGCTTCACTCTAATCTTTGATATGAGTAGCTCATGACTGGTGCCACAGTCAGCACCTGGTCTAGTTTTGATCACAAGAATGGAACGCCTCCATTTTCTGCTTACAGTTATATAGTCTATTTGATATTTGTACTGGCCATCTGGTGATGTCCATGTGTATAGTCTCCTCTCTGGTTGTATGAAGAATATATTTGTGATGAATTGTTGGCCTCACAAAGTTTATCAGTCGCTTTCCTGCTTCATTTGTTGTTCCTAGCCCAAATTGTCCTACAGTTTTTGAGTCTTCTTTGCTTCCTACTTTAGCATTCCAGTTGCCTGTTATTATCAAATAATCCTGTTTCGGTGTGTTGTCAATTTCTTCTTATCATAGACTCTCTCAATTTCTTCTTCTTCTGCCTCTGTGGTTTGTGCATATATTTGAATTATAGTAATGTTTATAGGTTTTCCCTGAAGTGTTACTGACATGATTTGGTCTGATTTTGCATTGTATCCTTTCACTGCTTTTACTACATCTGATTATGAAAGTCACCCCATTTCTTTGTTTTTTCATTATCTGAATAGAACATTGTATAGTTTGACCCATTCCTGTCCATTTTAGCTCACTTAGTCCTAGTACAAACAAACAGCTTCATTTATATACCACTTCATACTGAACTAACAGTGTCTAAGCGGTCTACAACTGTAAGCTAATTGCCCCCAACAATCTGGGTACTCATTTTAGCGACCTCGGAAGAATGCAAGCCTGAGTCAAGCTTGAGCCCCTTTGCTGGGATTGAACTCGAAACCTTATGGTTTTGAGTGAGTGGCTGCAGTACAGGCATTTAAACACTGTGCCGCAAGTATTGCTATGTTTATGCATGCCATTTCCTTTTTTACTATGCCTAGTTTTCTTTGGCCTATGCTTCTCACATTTCATGTTCCTACAGTATGTGTAAAGCTGTTTTGAAAGTTCTTCACTTTGTTTGGCGTGTCTGCTGCTTGGATTCCAGCCTTTTTGTGTTGTTCTGTGCCTTTGTTTAGTTCTCTCTTTGAGATTATCCCATGCTTCCTTTTTTGCTCTCTGACTGTGTACTGGTCCTGTCATTTGTTCTATTCTGGGCTGTCTCATTATAGTTTTCTTGGTGATTTGTTTCTGCAAGGAGGTTCACCTATGTCTTCTTCTGTGCAGTGGTAATGTGTCAATTATGGTGTCGCTGCTGTTATCACTATAAGTTTCTCCATCAGTGTCACCCACCACTTCTGCTGTGGCCCACTAGTTGTTTATCCCTCAATTCCTTGTCTCTCTCCCCTACCTTCATTCTGGGGTTTTGGCCTTGTGCTACTGGCTGCTATGTCCGCCCCCAAGCAATCTAGTTGCTCGGCAGAAAGCCCACCCTTAGTCCATGTAGCCATGCATAAATAGGGGAAGAAGCAAACAAACAAAAGATGCCCCACCCACTTAGACCATGTGCTCATGGAGACCACAGAAACAAAGAAACAGAAATCCCCACTCAAGCCTTAAAAAGCAGTGAGAGTCAAGAGTGCCCACATACAGCTCACTTTCTGCTCATTTTATTAACTTTTTAATACAGTCCTCCCTTTGTTTTCACAGGGGATCCATTCTGGACCCCTGTGAAAACGAAAAAACATGCATATTCTAGCCCTATTGGCTTGAATGGAGGAATGATCCCGCGGGGGCATGCAAACATGTGCCATGAGCACGCACCCCATTTTAACTCCTTCCATTCGGCCCCCACAGATATTCAAGGGGCACGGATACAAAGTCCGGAAGAACAGAGGGAGCACTGTATTAGTAAATGAACTTTAACAATTAACTGTCAGCATGTTAAAAATAAAACTAATGTTTCCAAGCTCTGGTCCAGGGATTATGTTCCCTAAGTATAAAGGTACATAGATTGAGCTCTTTTCATTCTGCTTCTTCACACTAAAGCACCCAAATTTGCTCTGGAAGTTCCCCTGTCCTCCTCCTCTGAGTTGCTGGTGGACACAGGACAGGAGACCTGCAGGAGACTGAATCCATTCCACCAGTGACATCCATTGCCTGGGTAGCTGAACATACTAAGCTTCTGCACTTTCCACAATTTAGCAGAAAACAGGGGCTCACCACATTTACCTTTTCCTATCCAAAGGTATAACAGAGATTTCAAAATAGCTTCTAATGAAAGATCCCCTGCATAAACTCATAAATAGGGGCAGAAGAGTGATTCTGAGCACTCAACAAGGAAAGAAACCAATATACCGTATTTTCCGGCATATAAGGTGACAGGGGGTATAAGATGACCCCCCAAGTCACCCGCCAGCAGCATCCCTGGCCTCCCCTGAGGGGGTCTTCTGCCGGCTGGAGGGGGCCCCTCTGGGGCCAGCTGGAGGGGGGCTCTCGCCGCCATTTTTCTTCCAAAAGTGGCTCCAGAGGCGGCCAGGCCAAGGAAAAGAGCCAGCCCCTTACTCCTCGGTGCCGCCACTGCCGCTGGGGATCCTCCGATCCTCCAGCGGCTTCAGATGTCCTCCGCAGAAGCCGCCACTGCCACCACCCAGGATCCTCTGCTCTTCCAGCGGCTTCCACGGAGGACTTCTGAAGCCGCTGGAGGATCGGAGGATCCCCGGCAGCAGTGGTGGTGGCGGCGCCGAGTAGTAAGGGGCCGGCTCTTTTCCTTAGCCTGGCTGGCTCTGGAGCCGCTTCCCTGCCGCCTTTTGGAAGAAAAATGGCGGCGAGAACCCCCCTCCAACCGGCCCCAGAAGGGCCCCCTCCAGCTAGCGTGAGTGCCGGCTGGCTGGGAGAGGACCCAGCAAGGACCCTAGAGACAGGGAGGTGGCTATGCCATTCGCCTGTCTCTGGGGTCAAAATCCAACGCATAAGGCAGACTTAAAGAGTCACCTTATATGCCGGAAAATACCATAATTATACATCATTATATTTGATGCAGACAGCTAAGAAGAGACTGTATTGAGCCACATACCTTGATCACTTCCTACAGGAATCCATTTACTGTATATACTCATGTATAAGTCTAGAAATTTTAGTCAAAAAGCTGCCTCCAAAAACTTAAGTGGACGTATCCACAGGTCAATGTAAGTATTGCACTGTACTTTAATTCTGTGAAAAGCAGGAGTGGCATCTGTTCTGAAAGCATTCACACCCCTTTTATATTTTCTCATCCATGAAGCTTTTAGTATGCTGGAATGTTGTATATTTTCTGGCACTGTTTTCCTTTGCTTCATCCTTTACATCTTTTGTTATACACCCCTAAGCATTGCCCTCGACTTATCCCTGAGTCATATCAAAATCCATAATTTGTCCCCAAAACCTGCCCTCGACTTACACATGAGGTCAACTTATAGTCGAGTATATACGGTAGTGAAGTTTTGATTTAACTGTTTACTTCAGTGGGATATTGCTGTCAATTTGTTGCATTAATTTGTGTGGATTTTTAATTGCACTTTTATCATTTCTTACTATTTTATTGCCTGCTTTGAAAACAAAGGTGCAAGGTACATATTTATTATGTACATAAATAATTGGCATAGAATGACCCTGTAAGATATTTCCTATTTTTACAAGATCAACTATGTTACATCTAAAGCTACAATGAAACTTACCAACATATGCTCCTAATTCCTGTAGCTTTCCCTTTATAGCACTCTAAGTGAAGAAAAAGGACAGGAAAACCCATTAAGAATGCATATTTCAATCAAAAGATGGACAGAAGTTGCATTAGAGCCACAAACCCCAAACCCATTTTGAATAAGTTTGTTGTTAAGAAGTTAACTGACGCAAATGGCAGCAACTATTGATTGGTTGATTTAGAAAGCCAGAGTGGTATAGTGGAGACCAAGATTCAAAGCGCCACTCAGCCATGAGAACCAACTTGGTGTCCTTGAACAAGTCACACTATCTCAGCCTCAGAGAAAGGCAAAAGCAAACTCCTTCTAAAGAAATCTTGACAAAAAAGCCCCATGACAGGTTCACTTTAGGATCACCATAAATCAAGAATTACTTGAAGGTACACAAAAACAATTATTAATTTATATAGGAATACCAATAGGAAGATGGCAGGAATGTAAAATCTAAGATTCAAAGCAAGTGAAAGTAAGAGGAAGAGAAGTACATGATGAAACAATATGTTAACTGCAGTTGCAAGTGCTTAGGCTTAGTTATAAGCAGAGTTACCGGCTGCTACCAAAGCAGGGGGTTCAAATATAATCTTCTTTCTTGGTCCACTGCAATCACCTAAACACAAGCCACTAGTATAGATTCATAATTATTTCAAAGCTTAGCAAATTAAATTACTGAAACCAAGGGTTAGTACTTTACTATGGGATGGAGACCTACAGCTCAAAGAGTCTAATTCAATGTACATGGAAGATACCAGCAATGATTAGACATAAGAGACCTCGCTCCTCAACAACTGTGTGCATTTCTGAATAGGTGGAGGGTGTCTGTTCAGTGAGCAACCTTGCAGCTAGGATGCATTGATGGATTTATCCATCAAATATGTATTCTCACATAGGATTTCTGCACACTTACAAAGTAAGCCCAAATGAAATCTGTCTTTTGTCTACAATCTGACATCATTCTGCAGTGCAAAAGAGCCGTGGGTGACACAGCCAATGCTCCTAGTTTACATAAAGACCCCATTTAGCTGTAAACCATGTTCTGGGTATGATCATAAGTTTGTGTGTATGCATGCTCAAGAAATATGATTTCTAGCACTGAGAAATACGACTTAATGAAAAACAGGTTGCAAATATATCTACACTTTGTCACTGTTGTGTGCCTTCAAATCTTTTCTGAAGGGGTTTTCTTGGCAAGTTTTTTGGTGTTTGAATGTACAATATAATAACAGAAATAAGGAGTAACAAATATATGTTGTTACTCCTTATTCCTACTCCTGTACTCTTTACTCCTTACTCCTACTCCCTAGCCCTGATTGTGTGCTTTCAAGTAGTTTCCAACTTATGGCAACCCTAAGGTGAACCTGTTATGGTGTTTTCTTGGCAAGATTTATTCAGAGGAGGTTTGCCATTGCCTTCTCCTATGGATGAGAGTGTGATTTGCCCAGGGTCACCCAATGGGTTTCATGGCTGAGCTGGGAATCGAACCCAGGTCTCCACAGTCATAGTCCAACACTCAAACCATATGCCATGCTTCTGAATAAACTGAGCAGTACTGCATGCTATTCATTCCTCACACACCAACTGCAATTTATCAACTCACTTGAATTTGGGATACACCTGAAATGATGTGTGTGGGTTGCGGGTTGTTTATATTTTAATACAGTTTCCTACAAGAAGTTTCTGGAAGGGAGGAACAGATAGATTTGCTCAGAAACACAGTCAACCATCCACATTTGTGGGTTTGACTTTTTCAGATCTGATTATTTATGGATTTTATTAATATGTCCTCTCTAGGTCCTCCAGCGTGACTCTCTATTGTCAACTTCTCAGACCCTGAGATTCCTAGAAATAACACTTCTGTAGGCATTTGTAGGTCCTCCAGATGGTCCTCCACCTGGATTTCAGGGGATGATGTGTGAAGAAGGAGACACCTAAATTTATTAGTAGCTCTTTTTTTGAAGGACCTTTCGCCTTGTGAGAGAGCCTCTGAGGGGAGAAAGGTTTGAAGGCAACAGTGAGAGAGAAAATGGAGGATGAAAGAGGGATTATGCACACACACACCAGGATAAATAGATAGATAGATGATAGATAGATAGATATAGAGATATATGCATAGATATATATCCATAGATAGATCTTGGTGAGATACAGATGCCCAAAAAGGGCGGTCTCCCGCTGCCCTGGTTTGCTGCGCAAGGGAGCCGCAGCGGACAAACCGTGTGGCTCCCTCGCACAGCAAGAAGAACCTGCAAAAAGCGGGTTCTTTCTGCGGTGCAGCTGTGACGCTGCAAGGCACCAATGTTGCACTTGCGGCGTCACATAGGCGCTGGGACAGGCGGACGTTAGGCATCCGTCACGTCAAAATGGCGGCACCTGTATGCACAGGATGCCGCCATTTTAACGCCCCCGTCACTTGCTAGAAGTGAAGCC
Source organism: Sceloporus undulatus (assembly GCF_019175285.1). NCBI lineage: Eukaryota > Metazoa > Chordata > Lepidosauria > Squamata > Phrynosomatidae > Sceloporus > Sceloporus undulatus. The sequence goes on along the minus strand of NC_056522.1, from coordinate 350,164,129 downwards.
AGTATGGATGGCCAATCCCTAGCACGTGGCGGGGGCAGCAAAAAAGGCCCATTTAAATCGGGCCCTAGATATATAGACATCTATAGATATGTACAGATATATAGATACTTAGATATAGATATTTATAGATATACATATGTGGATATACAGATTTAGGTATACAGTCATCCCTCCACAGTTGCGGATTTGACTTTTGTGGATTTGATTGTTCACTGATTGTATTAGTATGTTCTCTCTAGGAATATCTAGGTCCTCCAGTGCAACTCTATGGAAGGCTTTAACCAAAAGTCACACTGAAGGAGCTAGAGATTCCTAGAGAGAACACTCCAGTAGGCATTTGTAGCTCCTCCAGCGCAATTCTATGGTCAATGTCTGGCAGATGTTGACCACAGAGTTGCACAGGAAGACCTAGAGATTCCTAGAGAGGTGTTCTCTCAGGTAAAAACATAGTGCTTTTTGTTATTTGCAGTTTTTCCACATTCACAGGGGTCCTGTGCCCCAAACTCCAGTGAATGTGGAGAGATGTGTGTGTGTGTGTATGATAGATAGATAATATATATATATATATATATATATATGTCTAATCCAACTACTGTATATCTAAATCTATCTATGTATATATGCGTATGTGTGTGTATCTGCCTGGGGTTGTTCTTTCCAAGCCTCCCACAGTCTTCGTCCACCAAACCCCCTTCTTTCTTTTGCATATATATATATATATGGTGGGCGAAGGACGTGGGAGAAGCTTGGGAAGAACAACCCCGGGAAGATAAACACACACACACACACATATATATAACATATTATACTATATCCAATCCATCTGTATCTAATCTATATGTGTATATATGCATTTTTATGCATATTATATGTGTGTACACACACATATATGTATCTGTATATTCATATACAAATATATATGTGTGTGTATATGTGTGTGTGTGTTTATCTTCCCGGGGTTGTTCTTCCCAAACTTCTCCCACGTCCTTCGCCCACCAACCCCTTCCTTCCTTCCTTCCTTCCCTCTCCCTCACCCGGATCTTGCGGCTGATCTCGGTGCCGATCTCCATGGCCACCGGCTCTGGCCAGAAGACGCTTCTCCAGAAACAAAAACCAGGCCTAAGTCAGACCCTGGCCGGCCTTTGCTAGAGAAAGGAAGGAAGGAAGGAAGGAAGAGGGAGAAAGGCAGAGAGAGAGGGAGGGAGGGATGGATGGAAGGAAGGGCCCAGGCCTAAAATGGCCTCCGCAGGCAGCGCCCCCTGCCGCCCAAGGCAGGAAAGGCAGGCAATGGCGGCCTGAGGGAAAGGCGGGGGAGAGTCAGCAATGGCTGCATCCACACTCTTGAAATAACTGTATTGGCACCGCTTTCACTCTTTGTCTGGCTCAAGGCTATGGAATTCTGGGAGTTGGAGTTTGTTGTGGGGTCCACAACAAACTCCAACTCCCAGAACTCAATAGCCTTGAACCAAAAAAAAATACTTAAAGCAGTGTCAATACAGTTATTTCAACAGTGTGGATGCAGGCAGTGGTCCAAAACACACCGCAGAAACAACAACTACAATTCCCAGGATTCCATAGTATTGACTATTGAGCCATGGCAGTGAAAGCAGTCTCAAACTGAGGGTTATTTCTGCACTGTGTTTTGGACCCAAGCCGCTCTGCCAGGAGTCCATCCACACTGCCAAAATAACTTGGTTTGACACAGCTTTAACTGCCATGGCTCCATGCTATGGAATTCTGGGAATGGTCGTTCGTTGTGGCCCCAGAGTGCTCTCTCTGTCTCTCTGACAGAGAGGGCTAAATGTCTCGCAAAACTACATTCCTTTATTATACTCCATCGCTGCAAAGATAAGTCCCCAAGGATACTAGACTTTAGTGCAGAATATCCACACTTGCAGCTGCATCTACACTGAAGAAATAACCCAGTTTGACACCACTTTAACTGCCATGGATCAGTGCTGTGGAATTCTGGGAATTGTAGTTTATTGTGGCACAGAGCTCTCTGACTGTGAAGGCGAAATATGTCTCACCAAACTACATTCCTTTGCTTCAAGGAGAGTTTGGGCCTAATCTGCTCTAGGACCCATCCATTGTGAGATATTTAACCTCCTCTGTCAGAGAGCTCTGTTGCCGTAACAAACTTCCGTTCCCAGAATTCCATAGCATGGATCCAAGGCAGTTACAGCAGTGTCAAATGGGATTATTTCTGCACTGTGGTCTGTGGATGGACTCCCGGTGGGGTGGCTATGGTCCAAAACACACTGCAGACAAAAATAATCCAGTTTGAGACCAATTTAACTGCCCTGGCTCCATGCTAGGGAATCCTGGGAACAGTAGGTTTGTGAGACATCTAGCCGCCTCTCTCAGAAAGAGCTCTGGAGCTCCTTAGGGCTGGAGCGCGCTTTGGAACGGCTTCTGGCCTCTTAGGACGCATGCATAATTTAAACAGCATACCTCCAAAGTGACCCGAAGCAGCTTTATTTTGACCTGTCTCTACGGGCCCAAAGAATCTCATTGAGGGTTTGTCTTCTGTTCCTGAAGAACTGTCCCAGCAAATACAATAATTTCTAGACATTTCTAGACATCTTCATAATCTCTGTCGAATTATCAACTCACAAGGTACTTGTATGTGCACACATAGAAGTACACATGCATGTACATGTGTACAGATAGTGCAATTCACACTTTTTATTCTGTACTTTTGTACTTTTTTAATTAAAGAATCTATGACCAAGAGGACAACTGGATTTCTTTACACTATTTATAAGCTACTGAATCAAAATTATTTCTTGCTTCAGGTCACAGACAATTAAAAATATATGCCCTCTCACCCACGTGTGCTAGCTGTAAGCCAGTTTTAAGGGAATGATTAAAATATTCCTGGGGGGCTATAAAAATAAGGCCAATACATTTGGAAAGATTCTTACTTTAATCAGAAAGGCTTAGTATAAATTATCATATAATGAAAAAGAACTGATCAGCTGCTATTTTTTGTATTTCTGCAATGCCTACTTAGCCAAAGCAGCAGCTGTCCCATTGCTGACATTCTCTCTACTTCACGTTCCAACTTCCTAAGGTAATGGTTACAAGCACACGAATCTCTCTTTCTCTCTGCCAGTTTAAGGCAGTGTTTCTACACTTCAGATTACTTCTGCATTTTTATAGATTTTTTCTGTAAGGCATTTCCAGTTACTCCATTTCGTTTTATTTTCATTATTTCCCATTGCATGATTGCTGCATTTCCTTTAATTTATCTTTTAGTACTGTATAGCACTTCATAGTCTTGCAAAGTGTGCTGCAATTTTCACATCTAGAATTGTAGAGGCAGAAGTTCAGTTGGTTCATTTTACTGCATTTATTTACTGTCTTGCAACTACAGAAGAGAATTACTGTAACTGTCTCCTCCAATGTGTAAAAAAAAATTTCCTGAGTATTAAGGAGACCATAGCTAACACATGTTAGTACTGCACACAGGGACACAATGGTGAACTCCTGTCATGGCCAGCCAAGAGCCCGACTCAGAGGATGAGGATGTGATTACTCCAGTGCAAGGGGAAATTGTAGCTACACCAGGTGCTAATCCTGCTCTGCCAGATCCCAGCTGCAATCTCCCAGCCCCAGAGGAGGAGGCTCAGCCAGGTCCTAGTGCTGGTGGGATTCCTCTTGTGCAACAGCCTAGTGATGACTCTGGGGAGGAATCATGCCTGGAAGCAACGCAGGGCTGAGAGTGCTTGCGTGCATAGATCCAGGAGGATTGCTGAGAGGCAATTAGCAAATTGGCCTCAAGTGGCACGGGGGAGAGCGTCTCTTACTTAATGAGTAGAGAGACGCCAACTCAGTGCCAGAGTTTATTGTATGATCCTTTGGTGTGATTGCTGCCTGCACTGGTTCCCTGTATCTTGACTCCTTGTTGCTTTGACTCTTGACTTCGGAATGAACTGGACTATTGCTACCTTCTGGCTGACCTGACCTTCGACTGGACTGACTATCGTGACCTCTGTTATCCTGACTTCGGCTTTGGCTTGCTTTCTCTCTCACTCCTTGCAAGGTTTGTTGACTATTTCCCAGCTGCATTGTTAATTGCCTTGCTGAGCCTTCCTTATCGGCGTGTTCCTGTGTGTGCTGGCTGCAGTCCAGGACAACTCCCTTGCTAGCACCTCTCACCAAGGGCCTGAGCAGAAGGGCCGGATGTCACAGGTCAAGATCCTGAAGTGCAAAAATATACAACTGAACCCTAAAATTAGGACTGGCCATACCATTGTATTTCCCATCACTATTGAGCATGAGAGCTGAAAGATGAAGAAAGCTGATAGAAATAAAATCAACTGGTGGTGCTGGAGAAGAGTTCTGTAGATACTGTGGATCTACTACAGAGACAAATGGGTCCTAGAACCTGAACTCTCCCTAGAAGCCAAGATGGCCAGGAAGATGATTAGGAGGAGTAGATAATACCTCACAGGAGAGGATCAAAATTCAAAGTGACCTTAATAGATTAGAAAGCTGGGCCAAAACTAACAAAATGAACTTCAACAGGGAGAAATGTAAGGTACTGCACTTAGGCAGAAAAAATGAAATGTATAGATATAGGATGGGGGACACCTAGGAGTCCTAGTAGACCATAAGTTGAAAATGAATCAACAGTGTGATGCAGCAGCTAAAAAGGCCAATGCTATTCTAGGCTGCATCAATAGAAGTATAGTGTCTAGATCAAGAGAAGTAATAGTGTCAATCTATTCTGCTTTGGTCAAACATCACCTGGAATACTGTGTCCAGTTCTGGGCACCACAATTCAAAAAGGATGTAGAGAAGCTGGAATGTGTCCAAGGGAGAGTGACCAAAATGGTGAAGGGTCTGGAAACCATGTCCTGTGAGAGAGACTTAGGGAGCTGGTTACGCTTAGCCTGGAGAAGAGATGCTTAAGAGGTGATATGATAGCCCTGTTTAAATATTTGAAGGGGTGTCCCACTGAGGATGGAGCAAACTTGTTTTCTGCTGCTCCAGAGAACAGGACCCGGAACAATGGATGCAAGCTACAGGAAAAGAGATTCCACCTCAACATTAGGAAGAACCTCCTGACAGTAAGGGCAGTTCGAGAGGAACTTCCCGACAGTAAGGGCTGTTCGACAGTGAAACACACTCCCTTGGAGAGTGGTGGAGTCTCCTTCTTTGGAACTTTTTAAACAGAGGCTGGATGGCCATCTGTTGGGGGGGGGTGTTTTGCTTATGAGTTTCATTATGGCAGGGGTTGGACAGGATGGTCCTTGGATTCTATGATTCTATGACTAAACTGAGTCTGTTGTACTTTGGCCACATCATGAGAAGGTATGACTCACTGGAAAAGATGTTAGTGCTTGGAAAGGTAGGAAGAGAGAAAGACTGCATACCAGATGGATAGACTTAATCAAGGAGGACACAGCCCTGAGTCTGCAAGATCTGAGCAGAACTGTTCAGAATAGGGTGCCTCATTCACAGGTTTGCTATGAGTCAGGGTCAACTTCAAGGGAGCTAACAACTACAAAGGATCAATGAACCTCTTCAGTTTTTGCCATCACTGTCACCACTACTGTGGTGAGAGGAGATGGAAACATAACTGGATCCAGCTCACTGAATTTGCACAACAATCCTATAAAGTGGCTCACTATCATTCAGTTTAAACAGTAGTGCTGATGCTCAGGGTTGGTGGTACATGAAAATATGTTAAATATTACTCTAGGCTGACAATTTGAAATAGAAAACAGAAGGGCCATTGGGATCAAGTTAGAATTTTGGAGGAACACTTCCTTGCTTCATAGTATTAAGTCAGAAGAAATGTAAATATAAGTCTCTGTCATTTTATGAATCACTGACCTTATGCACTCTTGCCCTTGCAGTTTCATTCCAGTAATGCTGAATTAACTCTGCTAGTTGAGGGCTTCCTGGGACTGGAGTGGAAAAGGGGAAAGAGAAGTGAAATCTGAGCTCTAGAGACTGAAGATAGATCTGATTTCCATTCTAACCAACTCTTAGCACACAACCTGTATAAGATTCTGGACTGTTTACTCAGTGAAGACCTACAATCAATTTCTCATGCTATCTTACTTTTCTATGGCAGCTTTGGATTATGTATGTTGTATACTAACAGAAGTCTAGAGTAAGATCGGGGAGAGATGACTTAGGAAGACGTAAAATCATTTTCAAATAAATGTAAAAAGAAACAAGGACTGCTATACATGGATGTTCATCAAAGGAGATGAACTATCCATATTGGACAGAATGATGGGAAATATCTAATTGGTTAATAATAAATGTTTGTTGTGTGGTGTGGTGAATTTTAATCTTTATTGAAAATTCCACCTTTAATAAGTCTTGCGAGAAATGTCAGAAAATCTACCAGTAAATGTCAAGGTCAAGCACCCTGACTTAAATGTTAAAATGCTATCCCCAGTTTACATAATCAGTAATGGAAACAGTAGGAAGATTTGTTCAAATGCAATATATATAGCCAGTGTGGTGTCATGTTTGAGCATTGTACTATGACTCTGGAAACCAGGATTTGAATCCCCATTAAATGCACTTGGTGACCTTAGGCAAATCACACTCTCTCAGCCTCAAACGGAGGCAAAGACAAATCCCATCTGAACAAATCTTGTCAAGTAAACCCTGTGATAGGCTTTTGTTTGGATTGCTATCATTCAGAAAGAAGGCACACGACTACAACAACAATGGACCTATGCGTATACAAGTCAAGAATGGAGTGAGAAATGCCAAATGTCAAAGCTAGGTTCAGAAATGGAAGAGGCACAAAGGGTCATATTGCAAACATTACGGATAATACATTGGAGCACACTGAAGAATTTCAGAAGAAAATCACCTTGTGCTTTATAGATTACAGCATAGTTTTGATTCTGTAGATCATGAAAAATAATGGATTGTTTTTAAAGAAATGGGTGTACCACAACATTTGATTGTCCTGATGCATTGGAACCTGCACTCAGGACAAGGTGCTACAATCAGAAAGAATACGGAGAAATTGAATGGTTTCCGATTGTCAAGGGAGTCAGGAAAGGCTGAATTTTATCACTCTGTCTGTTTACTTTCTATGCTGAACATATCATAAAGCAGGAATTTACTCAGAGGAAGGGGGCATGAAAACTGGAGGAAGAAACATGAACAATTTAAGATATGCAGATGACACCATAGTACTAGCAGAAAAAAGCAAAGACTTGAAATGACTACTGAAAAAGGTCAAGTACGAAAGTGTAAAGGGAGGTTTACAGTTTAACATTGTTGTTTTTGTTAGCTGCCTTCCAGTTGACCTCGACTCATGGCGATCCTTTGAATGATATGCCTCCAAGCTCCCCTATCCTATACCTCTCTACTCAGGTCCAGGAGGCTCAGGCTCATGGTCTCCTTAATTTAATAGGAAAATAAAAAATAATGACCACAGATATTTGCATAACTTTAAAGTCAACAATGAAGACAATTTAATAATGAAAGATTTCCTATACCATGGATCAGTCATTAATTAAAATTGGAACTGCAGTCAAGAAATCGGAAGATGTCTAGGACTTGGGAGGGCAGCTATGAAGGAACTGATCAAGATCCTGAAGTGTAAACATACATAATTGAATACCAAAGTCAGGACTGTTCATGCCATTATATTTCCAGTTTCTACGTATGGTTGTGAAAGCTGCACAGTGAAGAAAGCTGATAGGCAGAAAATCAACTCATTTGAATTGTAATGCTGCAGGAAAGTTCTGCAGATACTCTGGACTGCGAAAAACAAACAAAATGATTTATAGAACAAACCAAGCCTGAACTTTCCCTGAAGGCAAGATAACTATACTGAGACTATCATATTTTGGACATACCACGAGAAGACATGATTCACTAGAAAAGACAATAATGCTTAAGTAGGTAGAAAGCAGTAGTAGAAGAGGAGGTTTATCAAACAGAGATTTTTGGAGCTTTTGCAGGTCAGTTCTGACGTGACTGCGCTTTCAATGATGCGCATTCATGTCATAACGTGAATGTGTTATCAGACGCCATTCCTTTCTATGGGACCTCCTTGCGAGGTGCTTCCACAGTGATTCCAAAGTGACCCCTCATTTTGATAAAACCGAAAAAAAGTGACTTCACAGAATTCGCTTCCAGGCTCACTTCGATTGCACTGCAAATTGGTCTGGTGTGGAAAACCACTCCGATGTCACCCCCCTTGGCCCCCTGCATCCTGCTCCATCATTCCCCTCCTCCTCCTTCATGCCATCTCACCCTCTCTGCCACCTTGCAACCCATCCCATCATTCCCATCATCCCCTGCCTTCTCCTGCATCCCAATCATGTCCCCAGGGACTCCCAGTGAGCTATCCCATCATCTCCTGCCTTCTCCTGTATCCTGATCCTAGTTCCAGGGACCCCCAGCGAGCTATCCCATCATCCCCTGCCTTCTCCTGCATCCCGATCCTGGCCCCAGCGACCCCCAGCGACCTATCCCATCATCCCCTGACTGCTTCTCCCCATGAAGGGTGACAGCTAAGGAGGGGGCAGGGAAGGAGGGCAGCATCCAGAGCCCCACTGAGCATGTGCAAGGGTGCCGATTTGAATCGTTGAACCCTCCGGTGTGGTAATACAATGTGCACTCACTCTGCTTTGCTTGAATCCGCATCATGTGACTTGCTTGGAATAGAACTGACTTCGCTTCCCACTCAATTCGGAAGGACAATGGAAAGGCAACCAGGTGTGGTAAAACATCACGTTTTAATGTGAATTTGCATTGCTAGACAGGAGTGACTCTGGATCTGGTGTGAAAAAACATCACACTTTGCGTTGCTAGAACAGGAGTGACTGCGGATCTGAGCTGCAAACCCCCCATGTGTGATAAGGTCTGAGGAAGACCACATTCCAGAAGTATGGACTCAGTTAAGGAAGCCATGCCCTTGAGTCTGCAGGACCTGAGCAGAGCTGTTGGTGATAGTTGGAGGTCTCTCATTCATGGGGTTGCCATAAGTTGAAGTCGACATGAAGGCAGTCAACAAACAAAGGACTTATATCAGGCTATGAGTATTCTTAGGGTTACTCTATTTCTCTGAGTGCCGAAGCATGTTTCCTGGCTTCATTGTCTTTGGAAGGAGGTTACTGAAAGTTTATTACCATTTTGTATGTGCGTGTGTTGTTAGCTATTCTGGCTGAATATCAAAATAAAGACCAAAAGTTCCTTGCTTTCACATCAAATCTCTACAAAGATGTTCAGCATCCTAAAATACACACAGAACTCAAAGTCACCTCTTTGTCTATTTTCACTCTCACTCAACTGCCCTCTGTGCTTTATTTCTTTCACTTTATTCAAATGTGGGTGAAGGTGGCAGAAGATTCTGTGCTTTGTCCCTTTTTAGGTATCTCCTAGCCTCCCCCTACAAAAAATAAAATAACTTAAATCAAAACACATTGCTGGACTACTAGCAATCTTTTGTCAGGTCTAAGGCTCTAGGTAGGTGCTGCCTTACGGTAGGGCAGCTGACACCGAAAGTCCCATTTATATACATCTGGCAGAATCCCCATACAATTCAAATGTCAACAGCGAGATTTATGGCACAATATTTTATGAAGTTTCTTCCTGGACCTCATCCATACAATTGCTCTTAAATGTCAAAATTCACAAAGCTTGTGACATTTATGTCAGTATCTATACAAACATACCATTGCAGTGACAGCACTGAAACTGCTACCCTTCATTGTTACTACAAAGGACTGGAACTAGAAAGTATAGAGGAAAGGGCATTCAAGAGGGAAAATTCTGAGTAAGCAATCCTTGTAGCTGTTGGATCACCCTGTTGGTTATTGTTAATCTCCATCAAGTCAACTTCTACTTATGGTGTTTCTGTGAATGAGAGACCTCCAAGATATCCTGTTATCAATAGCCCTTCTTAGGTTTTGTAAACTCAGGTCCATGGCTTCTTTGATTGAATCTTTCCACCTGTCATGTGATCTTTCTCTCTATGAAACTCTAGGTCCTCAAGTACAACCCTGTGGTCAACATCTGTCAAAAGCTGACCATAGAATAACACTGGAGGACCTATAAATGCCCAGAGTACTATCTCTAGGTATAGGTCTTTCAGTGCAACTTTATGATCAACTTCTGGGATAGTGATGTTGGAAGTTCTAGAGACATTCCTAGACCTAGAAATTCTTTTAAAAATCTTATTACTCAAAGATGCAAAAGTCAAAGCTGCAAATGTGGAGGCTCAACTGTGTGTGTGTGTGTGTGTGTGTGTGTGTTACAGTATTTAGCTTTTTCATGTACTTAAAAGTGATATACAGTGGACTCTTCGCATCTGCAAATGTGAAAAATTATGGATGCTCAAGCCCCAAATTATTCACTGTCTGGTGATCTGTGCACATCCATATCAGTGCATCTGTGTGCATGCACTTTCACTGAATAATGTGAGGCGTGGTGATCCGCAAGCTGTCACATTCACAGATCACCAGCCTGCTGATATGGCAGGCCCACTGTATAGTCAGAATAATAACCAGCAATAGGTCTACCACTGACTTGTGGCCTTCAAATCACTACCTCTTTAGTCAGGCATTGAGTCTCACACATGATTACAATTATAAGTGTCCTGTTGCTTTCAACGTTTTTCAATTACACTTCAAGTACTCTTGATTTTGTAGACTCCAAAAAACTGACAATTCCAACCCACTGTGGCTAGATGAGGCTTACCTCCTCAAATATTGCATGCTGGACAAATAAAGGAACAAGTATTGCTGAACTAGATGTGCAAAGAGCAGTATCACCCCCTCCCCCCAAAAAAATCCCACAAAGAGGACAAAGGTCATAATGTAAATAAATGTACTCTAGAGAATTTGTTCCATTTAGCTTAACTAGAATTGGTCCTGATTAAACAGATATAGGGTAAAGTTACCTGTTTGACAGAGTTTTGGCCAGTTATCCCTCACTGCATTCTTGTTCAGACTGTATCTATGCTGATTCCTCAAATCTCAGTATTTGCTGTTTGGACTAGTGAAGAATGAACAACACAGAGATCAGCACAGCCTCTTGTTTATCTTGAAAACATCAGGTGTGCATGCTGAAAAGATACACTAGCAGGTCATAAAAGAGGACCCTAAGCTTACTTAAAATTTATCTTGTTTTTATTAATATTATTTTGTTTTTACATGATCACACTAGGATTCTTGAACCTGATTTTTAACTGCGAGGTGTATGTCTTTCTGTCAAAGGACAAAGATGCATTTGGGAAGAAAGTTGTACAAATGGAAAATTTCCTTTGGCAGAGGAATTAATCAAATCTCACCATATTAAATTCTTTTGTTGTGCAGACAAGTGACCCAAACACAAAACATAGGTAGGTGTAAAATAGTTTAAGATAGGTAATAGGGCATGTAGTAATTTCCATGAGTAGTGTTGATCAGTTAACCAATCCATTATAAATAGTTATCATAATTAGATTTGAAAGCACTGGCAGATCAATACAGTGATTTGACTTATTTATTAATTACTCTGAAGAAGGCTCAAGTCTGTGGAAGCTCACGCTACCACCTTCTCTCTTTCATTAGTCTCACAGATACTACAAGATCCCTTTGCATACACTGAAAACTGGTTTTTATAAAAGTATCCAGGGCCTGAAGACAATTCCATACAGAAGCCTGACCTTATGTATATTTGTACAAAAACAGGTTCTGTTAATTTCAATAAGCCTTGCTCCCAGGTAGATGTGTACATGTATAGCACTCTATTTAGGATTGCGGTGTATTCAAATTTAGAGAAACAGTCCTTTGTTTGAAGGACACCTCCATTTGAAAGGCTGTGTTGTTTAAGACTGATGTAAAAATAAATGAGTCCTTCAACAGCATATTGAAGTCCAGAACTAGTAAGCAGCTGTTGTTGTTGTTGTTGCTGTGTGCCTTCAAGTAATTTCTGAATTATGGCAACTCTATAGCAAGCCTATCACAGGATTTTCTTGGCAAGATTTCTTGAAAGGGAATCTATTACTGCCTTCCTCTGAGGCTGAGAGTCTGTGATTTGCACAAGTTCATTCAGCGGGTTTCCATGGCTAAGTGGGGATTCAAACCTTGGTCTCCAGAGTCGTTGTCCAACGCTCAAACCAATGAAGCATGCTGGCTCTCTGGCACTGAACTGCTACATGACAAAAGAATGAAAGGATTGCTAAAGGAGGACAGAGAGATTACAAAGAGCTGAGATTGCATTGGCATTAAGTGTGGAAGAGGTTGGACAGGTATTTGCACCTCAACTGTAGTTAGTGGATAATGAGTCAGGTGGAGCAATCCTGTGCTGATACTCCATACCGGGAGTGCTTAGTCGGTGGAATGTTATGCTTTGTTGGTGGGAAGGAGAGAAGGTGGTGGTGGCGGTGATGGTGGGGAGTCTGTTGAAGGAATCTGTTGTGGGGTGTGTGTGTGTGTGACAGAGAGAGAGATACAGACAGACAGACAAGTGGGTGGAGTGTCTGTGGGAGGGAAGGCTATGCATGGTTTTGGATATATTTTTATACCAGAAAGAGAGAAGAACTGTGACCTATCCTTTAAAAACAAGGATAGGCACAGCCCAGGGCTCCTAGCAGGCAATTAAAAATTTGGTTTTGCTCTGAAATGTGCACAGATGATCTCTATGGGATACGAAGGATGTTCCAACTGCTTTTGACCCCATCTGGACCCCCCCCCATCAAAATGAAATTTTTCAAAAGTTTTCAAAATGTATTTTTGCCTTTAAATGCCCCAAGATGTCCTTTACAGGTCCAGGAAGGCACCAAACCAGGTCTCCCTACTACGCCCTAGAGCAGCGGTTTTCAACTTGTGGGTCACAGTCTCTTTGGGGGTTGAATGACCCTTTCACAGGGGTCTCCTAAGACCACCACCACCACCACTTCCTTTTTTCCTGTTCAAGGAGGCTCTAAGACTTGAGACTAGATTTGAAAATACCTTGCAAGGTCTTAAGACTGGACTTGACACTTGAAAGTATCCTGCAAAGATTTGAGATTGGATTTGAGCCTTGATTTGAAAGTATCTTGCAAGGACTTGAGCCTGGATTTGAGACTAGACTTGAAATGATTTTGCAAGGATTTGAGATTTTTGAAAGTATCTTGCAAGGACCTGAGCCTTGGCTTCAAAGTATCTTGCGAGGTCTTGACATTAGACTTGAAAGCATCTTGCAAGGACTTGAGGCTGGACTTTTGAGGCTTGGAGCCAAAGCCAGAAAAGCCCCTGAGAGGGTCGCCAAAAGTCAGAGACGACCTGGAAGGCGCAGCAGCAGCAGCAGCAGCAGCAGCAGCAGCGGGCAGCAGTGGCAATTTTGAAAGCCAAGGCGGGGGGGGGGGGGGGGGATGGAAAGCAGTGCCCGGCTGCTGCCTCTCCTCCTCCTCCTCCTCCTGCTGCTGCTGCTCCCTAATTCCTGGCCCGAGGAAGGAAGGCTGAGCAGCAGCTGCTGGGCCCTGGCTGCCATCTTCCCGGTGCCAAGCATTCCTTCCCTCTGAGGTCATGGGGCTGGAAAGCGAGCGAGGGAAGAAGAGGGCTGTCCCTTGCGGGCTGGCGTTGTGTGTCCTTCCGCATGGCTGGAGCCAAGGGGAACGCCTCTGAAGGGCCAGAGAAAGGCGAGAAGGAAAGAAGGAAAAGAGCAAAGAGAGGGAAGGAAGAAGGGAAGGGAGGAAGAAACACAACTACCCTGCGCGCCCTGGCCAACCCAGCGAGGCAAGGGCACCTGGTGCGCCCCTGGTCCAGCCTCTGCTGCCTGAGAAACACTCCCTTCTTCCACCTCCTAGTATTGCTTTAGTATCTCTCCTCCGCCTTCCCTGGCTCCTTGGGAAGAGAGGCACACAGTGGTGGTGGTGTTGTTGGAAGAGGACATGAGGAGTGTTGGAAGGGACTCTGAGGAAGAAAAACCAAGGCTGGGGTTGGTTTCTTCCTGAAGGAAAGGTGCCTTAGTCTTGACCCCCCCCCGCCCTTCGCCAAAGAAACCCTCCTTTCCTGCCCCAGAAAGCCATGAAATGGCTCTCTAGTTTTCCAAGCTGGGCCAGGTCTTTGGCTGCTGAAGGAGCCCTCCTTGCCTTGGGGGTCTGCACCAGGTAAAAACAAAGAGAAGGAAAAAGAGACAGAGAGGGGGGAATACCCTACTTTTTAGGTGGCTGGGAGGTGGTTCCTGAAGAGGGAAAACGTATTATTATCATTATTATTATTATTATTATTATTTGAATGTTTTAATTTGTATTAATATGTATTATATGTCTTTATTTTTGTAGAATGTATGCCACAGACACGTGTATTTTAATGTATTTTAATGTATTGTACAGACAGCCCTGTGTAAATTTATTATTATTTTACCTATTTTAATGTATATTTATGATGTTGCTATTTTAGTTCAGGGAAAGGATAAGGGGATATGTAATTTTTAGTCGTGGATGTGTTATGTATTTGTTGATGTACTTTCTTCTGATCCTTTTGAAAAGGCGGGATATAAATAAAACCTATTATTATTATTATTATTATTATTATTATGCTTTTGTTTTAAAGAACAAGATGTGGTACCTATTTCCAGTGCCAAGCTTGCATGACTTTTCCTATTTGTTTTTGGAATAATAGTCTGGAAAAAGTGGCAACTTTGAGTCCCAGAAGCCCTGGGTTTTTGTCCCACTGACAATAGTTTGTTTTTTTGGGTGTGTGTGTCTGTGTTTTATTTTTAAGGACAAAAATGTGCCTTTGGATCGCGGCGGCAAAGGAAACAGCGGCAAAAACGAAGCACGTTTTGTCCTTAAAAATAAACACAGACACACACCACATGTTGGAGAAAACACAAAGTTTTGGGGCTCTTCTCCAACCGACTCCACCACTGAGTTTCTCTGTCCTTGGATTCTGGTTGCTAGACTCTTGATTCAAAGGTTTTCAATGCATGTCCCTCTTTTTCCTAGCTGACTCAAGATGATTCCTGTTTATGTGGAAAGAAAAGTGGCCTGTCTTTGTTTACAGGATGTGTTTGATTTAAATAGGGTTATTTGCAAGGGATCCTCTACAGCAGTGTGTTCCCAACCTTGGGCCCCAAGGTTTTGGACTTCAGCTCCCAGAATTCCTGATGCTATGCATTTGAGCCAACATCAGGAATTCTGGGAGCTGAAGTCCAAAAACCTCTGGAGGACCAAAGGTTGGGAACACACTGTTTTCAGTATTCTCTTGACAAAGTGTGACAGTTGTTAGGGTGCTAAAAGCTCCAGGACTAGAGACTCTTTCATACTGAGTATTACCATTGAAGACCTTTTTTTGTCTGGCAGATCATATTGACAGGTTCATTGAGGATTGGCAGATTCTATTTAAATATTCTGTAATCGCAAAGCCTTTTTCATTTTAAGACCTCACCCCCCCCCCCTTCAGTAAAGGAACATTAATAGTTTTTTATGGGTTTTTCGGGCTATGTGGCCACATTCTGGAAGAGTTTACCCTGATGTTCACCAGCACTGTCATGAATAAATCTTCTAGAGTATGGCCACAGAGCCCGACAAACCCCACAAAAACTATGGCCATGAAAGCCTTTGACTTCACATTGAAACATAATAGTTTCCTCTGTATTCTTTATTCTGTGTTCTTTCAGGCCTTGATTGAAACTCAAGGAGTTATTTGAGCTGACCTTAAAAGATCAGGTGGGTGTAGTGTTTGAGCATTGGATTATGACAATGGGAGACCAGGTTTGGATCCCGGCTTAGCCATGGAAACCCACTCGGTGACCTTGGGCAAGTCACACTCTCTCAACCTCAGAGGATGGCAGTGGCAATCCCCTCTGAACAAATTTGCCAAGAAAACCCCAGGATAGGTTCATGGCCTTAGGGTCGCCTAGGTCGGAAACATCTTGGAGGTACAACACACACACATAAAAGCTCAGTGAAATATAGGCCCCATCAACAACAGGCCAAAATATAGCTCCTCGGTCACTTTGGAGGTATGTTTTTTAAATGAGTGCATGCGTCCTAAGAGTCCTAAGCCATGCCAAAGCCACAACAAGTTCTAAGAACAGGAGCACAGCTTGATGCAGCTTTGGATGCATCATTTAAACACATACTGATTCCAAAGTAATTGAATCAGCCTTAGTTTTGGCCTGTCTGTATGGGCCATAGGTGCGTTTACAGATCGCCCAAAACGGGTTGGTCTTGTGCTGCTGCCCGTTGCTGCGTCTGGAACCGCAGCAGCCAAACCCGCAGTTCCCAGGCGCAGCAAGAAAAAGCGCCAAATGGCGCTTCTTACTGCGCCCCAAAAGTGGGCGCAGAAGGCGCAAGGTGCGCACTCATGGCGTCACTTCCGCCGCAACGCCCGGACGCTATGCGTCCGCAACGTCAAAATGGCGGCACCCATCTTATAGGGTGCTGCCATTTTGATGGCACTTATTACGCCGAGGGGCAAGGCTGTCAGGAAGCACCCGCCCCTCTGCTTAGCGACGGCGCCTCATGGGCCCGTCTGTAACCGCCCTTAGTTATGAATCCAAAAGGAGAGCAACTCAAAAGACAGGAGTAGCAACTGTTTCCTTCCATGGATACATTTTGTTGACTTCTGTCTGCGCATGGATTTTTGAGCATTGAGAGGACAATAAGTGGAAGCTAAATGGGGCTGGTGGCATATTGATTTATTAAAAGGAGTCAGGCTAAATGGATATAAACTAAAGAGTTTCTGGGTGTGCTAATAGAATTAGACTTTCCACATGCAGTTGATTGGATTTGCCATGTTGCCACTTCAGGGCTACCTCTTACTGCCTGCAAACTCCCTTAATCGTGGGGAGAGGCATTATTTTGAAAGTGGCGTGTGGCGACAGAGTGGGGAACATGACAGCAGCTGGTAGCAGAAAATAACAGCTGCTAAACAAAACTGCCGGTGCTGTGCTGCAAGAATTGTGCTGGGCCAGCGAGAAAACTTGTTGAATAGGGTTGGAGCATTATCCTCTACACCCCGGAGACATTTTCTAATTGGCTTGTTACAAATGTATTTAAATATGACATGATATAATGCTGCATGTGTCATTTTTGGGGAGAGTAAAAAGAGTCGGGTTTCTGTCCCAGACTCTCACTAAAGAAGCCTGAGGGGGGGAATTACAGAGTAAAAAACGTGCAAAAGAATTATCACTTTATAGGTGTATGTATTAAACAAGTGGATGGTGTTGTGGTATGGAAACAGGTAACCTAACTAAAGTACAAAACACATTGCAGAAATAAACAGATTTTTGTAATTAAACAAGTGATGGTGTCCCCTTTAACTGCCCTGGATGAATACTAGGGAGTTCTGAAAGTTTGTAGCTTTGTGAGATATTTAGCCTCTCTGTCATAGAGCTCTGGTGGTACAATAAATTACAATTCCCAAGATTCCCTAGCACTGAGCAATGGCAGTTAAAGCAATCTCAAACTGGATTATTTCGGCATGTGTTTGGATCGAAGGCCTAAATGCCTTTCCAGCCTAACTAGAGTAGACCATTGAATCCATTAGATTTAATGTTGACTCATAATTAACTGAACGTAGATTGAATAGGTCTAATCTTGTTGTAGCTAAATGAACAGGATGCCAGCCAAACAATAAACCTGATAATGATACAATTTATCCAAAGTATTTCAAATCTGTCTGATTTCAGTGGAACAAGGTGCAGGTGGACCCCATCCATCTTTATTCAAAGATAAGTCCCACATAATGTTCTGTAAAATTAGGTATAAACACACGTGTAACACTCCCTTACAGTCAATGCAACTAAAAGTGCTTAACTAGATTTCATGTAACATAAACTGAGGAGGCTTAAAATTACCGGTTTTTAATAATGAGGATGTTAAGAAATAAAGTGTACCACCCGGGATACGAATAGCTCCGCCTTACGAAATTCCGGGTTACGAAAAAAATCCATTTAAAAAAACTGTCTCGGGGTTCGAGTTTTTTTCGGGTTACGAAAAATTTTTTGGTGCTTTCGGCGCTATTTCACACGAAATCGCGGCTTTTTCCTCATTAGCGCCTATGGGTTTTTCGGCGTGCGAGTTTTTGGGTTACGAAAGCGGCGGCGGAACGAATTAATTTCGTAACCCGGGGTACCTCTGTAATGATAACAAGTATGATAACAGACATGTAGAGAGGTCTTGTAGCACCTTTGACACTAAATAAAGAAAGTTGGCAGCATCAGCTTTCGTAGACTAAGTTGGTTCTTTAGTTAGTCTCAATGGCGGATACAAACCGCCATAATAGTACGTCTTCTATACGTACTAGGGTAGGAACGGGGGGTGCTTCCGCACCCCCCTAACCTAGTACGTATAGAATACGTACCAATATGGCGGCGCCCCTTCCACATGGGGCCGCCATGTTTACGTACTGGACGCAGTCCCAGACGTGTCGGTCGCCCTATGACGTCGCGAATGCGCCAGCACGCCTCGCGACGTTCAAGGCGCCAAAAAGAAGCTCCGAAATGGAGCTCTTTTTTGCTCTGCGTGGGAGCCACGCGGTTTGGCTGCTGCGGCTCCCGCACGGAGCAATTGGCGCCGGTGGAGACCGCCGCAAAGCGTCGGTCTGTATCCCGCCAATGTTCTACAAAATCTCTCTACAAGACGATTCTACAAACTAACACGCTGTATCTTTGAATAAGAACCAATGATGATAAATTATTAGAACTTAAACGTGTTGCTAAAATATCAAACTTTAGGATTGTTTTAAGGCTGAAATATTTACACACTTACTATTAGTAAACTCCATTGAGACCTCGTGAGATGTACTTTTGAGTAGACTCTTGAGGATTATCTTAAACAGAGGTTGGGCATTGATTTGCTGAGCCTGAAGGGAATGGCAGAGGTTTAAAAATGAACATGTGAAAGTTTGTTCTTTTTTTCCCTTCTTGTGTACAGTATTTTGAGTGGATCAAAGTATCATGCTTTGGATTTCTTGCTGTGTTTCTGTAGAGGGCTCATGGTGTTTATCTCCAATGTAATACGGGTCAGGACTAAGGCATGAATGTGCTAAAGCGGCAATGCTATGAAATGCCACCCTAGACATGGGGCCATTTTTGATCAGCGTGGAGGAAGATTTTATAGTATGGACAGTTGTAGCTCTTACCTGCTGAGGCAGGGCAGTAATTGATCTAAAACAGCTAGAGTCCTAACTGTTGAGAGTCTTATCAATAATATTTAAAGAACAAATGGATTGTATTTGTTCATGAATCTTCCAAAACACCACTGCTTGAAGCTTACCACTAATTTCTTTTGAAGAGTGGTAAAAATGCTGCTCCAGACTGAACTGAGCTGTGGATGGAAGCATTAGTAAGTTCAGTGATTGTGAATGAAGATACAATTTCTGGTTGTTTTTGTAATCCTTCATTAACATGTTTTCACAGTAAGTGTGGCCACTGTTGTGTTGTTTCAGGAGGGAAAGGGAGGACAGGATATGTCTCTAGAAAACTTTTGTCAACTTCGCTAGTTTTTCGCTATCATCCCAGCCATGATGTTTAGAACCATGCAGAATTAAAGATTTTAGTATCATTGATTTAATTATACATTCTCTAAACCTACTGCTAAGACAAGCAGTTACATGTTACAGAGCATACAGAAATACAGATTGACTTGGTGATTTTCCGAAAGACTTTTCATCTGTGTTAGGCACTATTGGGATGATTCAGGAAAACCTTTGCTGAAGATATTATTTTTTCAAAATGCTTGTAATCAGCCCTCCCTCTTCCTGATAAAGTTTCCTGTGCCTTTCATAGGATCCCAGCTGCCAAAGTTCAAAGTGTGCCATTTTTCTTTGTGTAGAGAAGTATGATGTATGAGATAGGTTGCACCTGTTGCATTTCAGTGTGCCAACAACTGTCAAAGGCCTAGGACCACTGACAGAAAATGTGGCTTATTCTGGGAAGACCTTGAGGTGGAAGAAAGAAGCCTGACATTGTGTATAAAAGGCAATGGCAAATTTTTTCAGGGTGGTACAGGAGGTGGCAATACAGGCTTTGTGCAAAAGGGAGGGAAGAGGAAGGCTGCATTCTCACTGCAGAAATAATTGAAGTTTGACACCACTTTATCTGCTGTGGCTCAATGCTGTGGGATCTCAGGATGTATAGTTTTGTCGTGGTGCCAGAGCTCTCTGACAGAGAAGGTGAAAGTCTCACAAAACTACAGTTCCCAGAATTCCATAGCATGAGCAGTGTCAGTTAAACTGTGGTTAAATGAGATTATTCTGCAGTGTGGATGCAGCTGAAGAGCAAAGGACAGTCTGGCATACTGACAGTCCAAGGGATGAGTTATCCCTGCTCTGCGTTTCTGTTCTTCATACGTCTCCTGCTTCTGTTTTGCTTTTTTCATGCTGCTGCTACAGGACTTGGCAAGTTTTGTTAAAATCTTTTAAGAAGCAGGTCTGAGGAGCACATGGCCCTCCAGACTGCAGTTTGCATCACCATAATGATTGCCAGTGGTGAGAGATGAGTAGAGTTGCAGCCCAGTGACATTCTGGAGGAACACATGTTCACTGCCCTTTTTTTGTGGGCTAGAATTCTCAGAAAAAAGCAGCCAGCCAGGTACGTACAAGAAGGATGGATCTATATAGAGGAGAGGGAGCTGTATATGCAACTGTATGAACATTGGTTTATTTTATTTAAATCCTTTTTCTTCCAGAATGGAACCCAAGGCAGTTTCAAGAAAGCAAATTAAAAATGCTTACAATTTAAAAAACCCACATGAAAACACTATAGACCCATTTTAAAAAATCATACTAAATGATAAACATACATTTCCCTGCTTAAGCATAAAAGCTTGCTTAAATAAAAATGTCTTTGCTTGCCGGGTGAAAGGAAAGCAGGGAGGGGGACCGAGCCTAGCTTCTTGTGGAAGAGAGTTTAGAGGGTGGAGCAGCCACTGAGAAGGCTCTGTCTCGTGTCATAGAATCATAGAGTTGGAAGAGACCACAAGGCCATCCAGTCCAACCCCCTGCCATGCAGGAACTCTCAATCAAAGCATACCCGACAGATGGCCATCCCCTCTATTTAAGATTTCCAAAGAGGGAGACTCTACCAGTCTCCGAGGAAATGTGTTTTCACTATCAAACAGCCCTTACTGTCAGGATGTTGCTCCTAATGTTGAGGTGGAATCTCTTTTCCTGCAGCTTGCATCCATTGTTCCTGGTCCTATTTCTCGGGGCAGCAGAAAACAAACTGCTCCCCCTCACGGCTGGTTACACACAGTTTTTTAAAAGAGGCGTCCTTCTAGACGCCCTGAGTCTAATACGGACTGTGTCCGTACAATATGGCGCCGGACCTTCTACATGGCCGGCGCCATATTGACGTATCGGACGCTGGAGCGTCCGAACGTCGCGCGGCACTAATGACGTCACAAATCGCCCTTGGCGCTTCGCGATGTCATCAGTGCACTGCGGAAAGAGCCTCCTTTTTGGAGCTTCTTTTTGCTCTGCGCGGGAGCCGCGCGGTATGGCTGTGCTGCGGCTCCCGCGTGGAGCAAGCGCGGCAGTCTAGAACCTGCCAATATGAAATCCCTTTCAAATACTTAAACAGACCTATTTTATATCACCTCTTAACCTTCTCTTCTCCAGGCTAGACATACCAGCTCCCTAAGTCGTTCCTCATAGGGCATGGTTTCCAGACCCTTCACCACTTTAGTCGCCCTCCTTTGGACACGCTCCAGTTTCTCAACATCCTTTTTGAATTGTGGTGCCCAGAACTGGACACAATATTCCAAGTGGGGCCTAACCAAAGTAGAACAGAGTGGCACGATTCCCTTGATCTAGACCAGGGGTAGGCAAGCTGTGGCCCGGCGAGGCCTTGGGACCAGCCCCAGCCCAGTCCTGCCGCCGATTGCCGCCGGGGCCTTTGAGGGGCAATTGTCTATAGAAGCCTCAGAAACATGCATTTATATTAACATTTTTAAAAAAATCTGCAAATTTTTTCATGTGTCCTCAATTTTTTTAAAAAAGTGTCTTCCATTTGAAAATTTTGTCCTACATTTGTCCTAGTTTATTTATATATTTAATTTTTTTTAAAAAAAAATATTTAATTATTTATTTTTTGGCTTCGGCCCCCCAGTTGTCTGAGGGACAGCAACCCGGCCCCCGGCTCAAAAAGGTTGCCTACCCCTGATCTAGACACTATACTTTTATTGATGCAGGCTAGAATTTCATTGGCCTTTTTAGCTGCTGCATCGCACTGTTGACTCATGTTCAACTTGTGGTCTACTTGGACTCCCAGATCCCTTTCACATGTACTATCATTCAGCCAGGTGCCCCCCATCCTATATCTGTGCATTTCATTTTACTTCCCTAAGTGCAGCACCTTACATTTCTCTGTGTTGAATTTCATTTTGTTAGCTTTGGCCCAGTTTACTAGTCTATCCAGGTCGTTTTGAATTTTGATTCTGTCCTCTGGGGTATTAGCTACTCCTCCTAATTTGGTGTCATTTGCAAATTTGATAAGTATGCCCCCAGCCTGTGGTGGTGGGACTGAAAGAAAGCCTTCCCCTGATGATCTTACAGTTAAACCTGACGATAGGTTTGTATGGGGAGATATGGTATTTCACATAGTGTGGAACTAAACCATATAGGGCTTTATAGATCATAGCCAACACTTTGAATTGTGTCCAGAAATGAATGGGTAGCTAGTGAAGCAGTTTCACCAAGGGAGATATATACTCCCTATAACTGGTCCCAGCATTCATGGTTGCAGCTGGCTGTGCCACATGATTCTGTTATCCACTGTAGAGGCAAAGGTGGCCCTCAGGGTTGTCTAGACTAGCAAATTTTTTTAAAAAAAAATCTTATCCACATCACAGTTTTCTTCCCTAGAATTATCCTGTTATTATTATTATTATTATTATTATTAACTTTTATTTACACAGTGTTGTACATACACAGTGCTGTTAGTGCTACACCAGCTCAAAATACACCAGAGTCAAATTGTATTGATTGCCACATTTTCCTATATCCAAATTCAAATGAGTACAAAAAGGGTGTACATGCATGTGTAAAAGTATCAATCAATAGCCTTTATTGTTTACCCATCACTCTTATCACCCGCTCTGCACTGTCCCATTCAATCTCCCTTGAATGTTGAGTTTTCTAATGGAGGGAACTTTAAATTTCTATCTCTCTTCTTGCTCCACCAATTTAATGGGGAAAGAAAAGAGCATGGTGCGGGGGGGGGGGGGGGTAAGACTCCAGTTCCTGTGGCAGCATTAGGACTGGAGAGGTCTAGGATTTGATGTTGCTCTCTTTGCTGTAATTGGCCCTGAGGGCTTCCCCCAGTCTCCACCCTGGGATGGATGCATCATTTGGGGAGGGCTTCTACATAGGAATACTGAAGCTCTGTTGTTCTAGATCAGACAATCTAATACAGTACTGTCCTAGATCAGACCATCTAGTACAGTACTATCCTAGCCCAGTACTGATTGTGCTGGGGGGTTTTATGCCTCTACAGCAGTGATTCCCAAACTTTGTGATCTCAGAGAGTGATCTCTGAAAAGGGAAAGGTATTTTAGGTAAACACATACACTGTTTCTTTTTCAGTTTATACTTTACTTCACTGCTTATGAATGTGAGGGGGGGGGATGGACACTGAGGCCTTTGCCTGCCCACATGAGCCAAAGGGATGGAGGGATGGGAACCCTAGAGAGATAGACATACATGGACGAGGTAGGATGACAAATGAGGCCACCTGCAAGGTGTCTCTATGACCCTAATTTTGTGGGGTGAGGGTTAACTCTGCGACCAGCCCCCTACTCTGATGTTTAATGGAAACAGCAAACTAGCAGCAATTTTGACTCCTGGGTGTTCCACCAAGTTGCTCCAGACTTTCTCTTGAGAAAGCATTCCCAGCTACAAGGCCTACTTTTCCAAAAGGACCTTTGTGTGAGTGGAGCCACAGGAACAGGAGTTTCTGATAGCGGTGGAGCAAGAGGAATAGAGAGAGAAATGTAAAGTTCCCTTCCTTAGATCATTCATTGGGGGTTAAGAGAGATAAAGAGAGTGAAGGGAAAAAATAGCTTTGGACGGTGGAGGCATCCAGTTTAGAGTACAAGGTGGATGCCTTGCCAATCTGTCCTACTCCAAAACAATGGCAACCCAATCCAGGCAAGACAAAAGTAGCCAAAAACATTTTTTTCCTGGAAAATGCAGAGTAAAATTTTTTTTTTTAATGCATTAACTTGTAAAATCCATTTCGCTGACAAAACACTTGCACATTGTGTGTTTCTAAAGCAGCAGAATTGAAGTTGGTATGGATTTTTTTCATAATATAAACAGCCGCTTAGGCACATTGAGGACTAGATCCTTAGAAATGTTAAAACACACAGCAACATGAGAGCTGAATCTTAAAGAAAGAACATTATGTTCAACATGATTCAAGTTTGAGAATATTTAGATCTTTGAGTCTTGGGTTTCCTAACAAACAAATTCTTCGTGAGAAAATGATTAGGTGCCCTTGTGATTATATGCTTTGGAGCAACATTTCTGCACCTTTTACCCTGGAGGAAACCTTGAAATAGTTATCAGGTCTCAGGGAATTCCTGCATAAAATTAAAGGTCTCAGGGAACACCTGCATAAAAATGATATCTGTAGCTCAAAAATGTTTATTTTTTTTTAAGTATTCTCTCATGGAACCCCTTGTAGCTTCTCAAGGAACCAGGATACCCTGGTTGAGAAACCCTCCTTTGAAGATTGAGATTTAACATAAAAAACCCCTCTTCTTTCTCCTTCCCACCCTATTTTCCTTCTGAATATGAAAAACAATTTACAATGGATATATTTCAGACCAACATTTTGACGAAAGTAAGAAGGAGGCCTGTGACACCTTAGAGATTAATAAATTTATAGTAGGATGAAGTTTCCTGAATATATCACACTTCATCAGATGCCTAAGATAATATCTAGAATTTCAGATCTATATGTGTGTATGTTCCTTCAAGTCATCTGTCCACTTTTGGTGATCCCATTAATTTCATAGGGTCTTTTTGGTCAAGGGATCCTCAGAGATGGTTTTCCCAGTTCCTCCTTCTGAAATATAGCCTATAGCACTTGGTGTTCATTGGCTGCCTCCTATACAATTACAAAGTAAAGCTGACCCTGCTTAGTTTCCAAGATACTACACTGAGTAGGGGGTTGTACTCAATGACCCATGAGGCCCTTTCCAACTCTATGATTCTATTATTCTATCAGATAGTATCTAATACCTTTAGGGTATTTAGAATTGTTATATATAGCTAACTGAAATTCAGGATAAGTCTTCATGCATTTAATGAAATGGCCTATAGCCTGCTAAATCTGTGGCACTCAAAGTGGTGATTTGTGGATTGGTCCCAGTCCCTGACCCATATGCTATTAATCCCTAGAGAGCTTCCAGGAATAAATAAATGACTGTAGCCAGCGGGCACAAATATGATAGTCGTCCCTGGCACAGTAGGACAGGGTGGAATGACTAGTCCCCCACATCAGATAGCTTAATTTCTTAATATAATAATTTGTGTTAGTCTCCTAGATCTCAAGACTCCTTGTTGTTGTTGGGCCAACAGAGCAATGTGGCTACTACTTGAAAATGAAAACATTTTGAAGTTTCAGTGGAAATGTAGGGAACTCTGGCTACGGTAGTTCTGGAGCATACCATGGTCATGTTCTAGGTGTTCTTTGCACCTGTCACAAATGTTTTACAAACCAGAGAAGAATGATTGGTGCTTGTAACTGGTCATGCTAATAGCATCCTTCTTCTATTCACCTAGAAAGAAATAAGTTTAGAAAGGAAGACTACATTTATGGAAGGATGAACCAATTCTTAAAAAAAAAAATCTACCGTTTGTTAAGTGTGTAAAATGAAACCCTAATGAAATCTTTGGAGAAGGGAACGTTTTTTCAGACGACTGCTTGAGCAGAACTGTTAATTACTTCTATAGAGGTATTATTACTAATACCACTGTTGCTTATTAACTCTTGCTTTTAGTTTAATTTAAATTTTAAGGATTTATCTTGGCTCATATTGGATGTAATATAATTACATGTGTTGTCCAGAGCTTTTATGAGCTTTGGTCAGCTCATAAATGCAATAAATGTATTAATACTATAAATGAATTAATTAACAGGCTTTCCATCCCCCTCCCATACTTTTTTTAAAATTTTGTTTGAAAAAGACTGGCCCTGCTTAAAGTGATGTACAGCTTGCTCTGCAGTTTTCCAGAATGCCTTTGGAGTGATGCCATATCACTTCACATTACATTGTGTTATGCCTATGGTTTTCCAGGAAGGGTGATGGGTGGGAGGCAGCAGGCTTTCAGAGAGAGAGAGAGAGAGAGAGAGAGAGAGAGAGATCTAGTTGTAGCACCTTTTGAGACTTAACTGAAAGAGAACTTGGCAGCAGGAACTTTCCTAGACTTCAGTCTACTTCCTCAGATACATAGAATAAGGTTTTACAAAGGATTGTTATGTAGAGAGAACTTTAGCCCCTTTGGGAGTAAATGAAAGGAAGAAGTTGGCAGCATGAATTATCTATGTAGACTATATACATCTGAGGAAGTAGACTGAAGGCCTCTCACCGCCGGACACCTATACTGTATATATAATGGACAGCCAGTGTGGCATGAGAGAGGGAGAGACATTTGCGAGGCGAGGGAGGGAGGGAGGGAGGGCGATGCGAAGGACTTTGGCGCGAACTCTGATATAGTCCAGCTCTTGCGAGATGGGAGATCACAGAATTAGGAGAAGAGGGTCTCTGTGACGTCAGTCCTGAGATATATGTCATAATACATATATCCATCTCTCAAGAGTCCAGAGACGCTCTTCAGCGACCGGCCATCATCTCACTTCTCAGACCAGTCCAGAGAAGGAAGAAATGCCAAAATGCAAATGTTTTTTGCACTTGTGCTAATATTTCTGGAATTAAGTTTGGCAGATGGCCAAAATCACAAAGAACTAGTAGTGACTGAACAATGGTTTAGTGTGCAGTGCAATATTTTGCTCGTGATTGCATTTCTCTTGGGCTTCATGTCACTAGGGATAATAGTTTTAATAATCCAATCCAAGAGGCACCGTGCCCGAGGGGAATAGTGCCTGCGTGCAAAAATGTGGTTATTTTAGGTTCTGGACCTTACCAGTGGAAGCATCACAAAACCGAAACAATTCCTAAAGGATGTAACCAAGCTTTTCCAGACATTTCAGGGCACTAATAATCACTTTTAGAAGATCTATTGCTTGATTAATATAATAACAAAATAAATAAACATGTTGTTGTTGTTAAAACACCTTTGATGTTTATGTTGCGCTGCACGTGAGGCATCAGGTTTTCCACCTTCGTGACTCTAGTCAGCAGCTTGTGAGCTGGAGAAACACCTGTCGCTTCCTTAATGAGCAAAGAGACACTGTAATCTTCTCTCAGATGAGGCTTTTATTCATAGAAGAAGTTCCACTGTGTACAACGACACCATCCACCATCCACCATCCACACTAGTAACAACCCACTCTGAGACATACACTATCTCACTCTCCCTCAGTGACAGTTGAGAATGATAATTGACAGTTGCATCAACATTCCAATGATGCACTGTTTGAGTGCTGACACATAACTGCCAATAGAGCTGTAAATAACTTGCACAACAGCACCTAGTGGCCACATCCATGTCATTTCCTCAGACCTGTTTACCATGGTCCTGACAGTTGTTGTGTTATGTTGTTTCTAACTTATGGTGACCCTATTGCAGGGTTTCCTTGGCAAGATTTGTTCAGAGGAGATTTTCCTTTGTCTTCTTCTGAGTTTGAGAGAGTGTGACTTGCCCAAGCAGTGTGACATCACTTTTAAGTGCTGTAAGTCCATCCTATGGAATCCTGGGATCTGTAGGCTTACAAGATCCTTCCCTGCCAGAGTTCTGGTGCCTCACAAAACTACACATCCCAGGATTCTGTAGGATGGGCCATGGCAATTAAAGTGGCGTCAAACTGCATTATTTCTACAGTACAGATGTACTCTGGAGGGCCTGAGTTTAATGATGAGACCGTCTATCATTTGGATTTTTTATTTTATTTTTGGTTTTCAGATGTTTCTTGATCTGAAAGAGATCTGCCCATTTTTAAAAAGTGAGACTGGCATTGTCTTGGGTTCCAATCTGCCCCCTCACACTGTCCCAAATGTAAGGGAGCAGTAGGCATTCCTGCTATTTCTCAATTTTAACTTGTAATTTCCTGGAATATAGCTGTGTCCTTCTGTTTCAGCACAAGCAAAACAGAAGAACGGTGGAAGGCCTCTTCTGGCATCTTTGACTAATGGTGTTTGTAGATTTCAGCAGTGTTACCAGTTTCTGGGGAACTCCTCGAAATGCGGGGAATTTAATTCATTTCTTTCCAGGGATTTTGACTGAATAATAATAATAATACATATTGGGAAATTCCAGGGATTTTGGATTGTGGTAAAACATTCCGGGGAATATCTTTGAGGCTTGTTGGCAACACTGTTCTCCATAGCTTCCTGCCAGCCACCCATCCTGCTGTGCTTTGGCAGGGAGCGTCATTAAGAATTCCTTCCACCTGTATGAGTGGAATGGGTTTAATTCTTTTTTAAAGCAAACATTGAGGGGGGAAAACCCTTTGGACATCTCATAAAATTAAATAAGAACAACGGCAGCCCTTCTCCCCTCAAGTTGGGTAAAATTTCCTCCTGCAGTTAAGTAGTTAAAACAGTGTTCTCCATTTTCTCAGGCAGGTGATATGTGAATATGTGAAAAAGTGTGTTTGTAGGGGTGTGAATTGGGCCCAAACATATTTAGAGTACATTTGTATTGCAGGACAATTGTGGAATGCATGCTGCCTGGAACAACTGTTTAGCCTTGTTTAGTGCCAAGAGGTTCCAGGGAACAAATGTATCTCTTTTTCCAGGAATATTTCCTGCCATCCTGGGAGAGGTGCCAATACAGGATACAGAGACATCCCTAACAGTTCTATTTCTAAGTTATCATATTACATATGTAACTCTTGCTTTATCAAGTTGTATTTGTATGCTATGGAAAGCATGGAAGTAATGTGGCCCCTTCCCAGTGTGTTAGATAAGTATACATTAAGTCCTCACTCTGCTTCCAATAAATGTTTCCAACTTCCATATAGATAAGGTTTCCAGAACATTGTGCAATTGCAGTTTTTGTCTTTGCAGTATGTAACTGTTGTAACAGCCTAGTACTGTACTTTGATTTAGTAAATCCTAAGAGTTCTGATATGGTAGTTAAGACTATGGGTTCAAATTCTGCCTTTATCATGGTTTTATGGGAGTTCAAGAACCCTACTTTCTCAGCTTCCCCGAGTTGTAATATATGACTAATAACATTGGACAACCCACCATGTAAATTGCTCAGAAGATGGAGGTGTGAAGTGGCTTGAACAATTAAGCAATGTTCTGTGTACAAAACCAACAACCAAGTTATACATTTACAGGCAAAACTTGACAACTATAAGCAGACAGTGTGAATCACCAGAATTTGATTGTGTTTCCTGTTCCTAACTCCTTTCATTCTTTCCCTTTCCTTCACAGAGTTGTTGTGGATGCTGCCTTGGAACAGAATCTGGAGGATAACCTGCTATTCTTTAATGGCTGCAGCTGCAGCTGCTGGCTAATGATCTGGGGACTTTCCAGCTCTTGACTGTTGATGAGATTCCCAATGTTCTTCAGTGACTTTTTGTGAATGTCTGAGGGAAGAAAATGCCTCTGCCTTTTGGGCTTAAACTGAAACGAACTCGACGCTACACAGTGTCTAGCAAGAGCTGCTTGGTGGCTCGTATACAGCTGCTTAACAATGAGTTTGTGGAGTTCACACTATCAGTTGAGAGCACTGGGCAGGAAAGTCTAGAGGCTGTAGCACAGAGACTTGAACTTCGAGAGGTAAGAAAAATGGCAGGAGGCTGTTGTGGTCTCCACCCTGGGATGGATGCATCATTTGGGGAGGGCTTCTACATAGGAATACTGAAGCTCTGTTGTTCTAGATCAGACCATCTAGTACAGTACTGTCCTAGCCCAGTACTGATTGTGCTTTTTTTTAATGCCTCTACAGCAGTGATTCCCAAACTTTGTGATCTCAGAGAGTGATCTCTGAAAAGGGAAAGGTATTTTAGGTAAATACATACACTGTTTCTTTTTCAGTTTATACTTTTTCTCCCACTTCAGAGACACCAAACAATAAACATAAAAAGGTTGTGTACTGATCTGTTTAAGTTGCTTTGAACTATTTTTTCTTCTGGATGGCAAAGTGGTGAATAGGATAAAATTTGCTAACTGCACATTGCCTTCCCCAATCATGTACAGTCTTTCATATTACATGAAAACATATTGGTACTTACTTACGTATTTATTAATGGTATTTTTATACACTCTTTAAAAGTAGGTTTTCTGGGTTGTGTATAAGAAAAAACCCCACAACACATAAAAAGACAAAATAAGCATCAAGTTAAACATAAATTAAAGCATCAAAATAAAATCACTAATAGAGTGCACCCACGCCATACGCAGGTGCACCATATGTGGCTTCAAGCATATGCTGAAGCCATGTGGCAATCAAACAAATGGTGTGCATGCTGCACCACAAGCACACACCCCATGGTTTGCAGTGGGGTGTGAGCGTACCCGGGATTTCCCTTACATGAAGGGGGGTCTGGAATGGATCCCCCACGTAAGGGAAGGGTCCAATGTAATAGCTTCCAGTGCATAAAACAGGAGTGAACAGCTGTTACAAGTCTTTTATACCCCCAAGATGCTCTGATAGTGGCGTAGACAGCCAAAAAAATGAAAGAAGCAAAACTGGATGTAGCAGAAGTCCACCTTAGTCTTTGAAAAATGCCTATTTTTGTTAAATCCTATAGGGAGGAAAAGAAAAAAAATATGGGATTTAGATGGGATAAACCAGAAGAAGTTATTTTTACCTTTAAGTAAAAGTTTTAACTGTTGTCCCATGTTTAACCTGTGGTCCTACAAAATCCCTAGAGCATTGTCACTTGTACTGCTTTCAATCCAAGTATTACCTATCCTATATTAGAGCATTTCATTTTTCTTGCCTGTATGTAGTACTATATGTTCACTTCAATTGAAATTCATTTTGTTAGTTTTGGCCCAGCTGTACAATCTGTCAAGGTGATTTTGAATTCTGACTCTATCCTCTAGCACATTACCGTATTTAAAAGGTGATTTGTGAGGCACCTTGGGTCCCTTTCTGGAGAAAGGCGGCATAGAAAATAAACAAACAAACAAAGCATTCTGCAATATCCTCCCCCCCTTTTTTTGGTCTAGGCTGAAGTATTTCAGGATGTTGTGCCATTGCCCCAAAGTTCCAAAATGAAGTGTATCCACTATATGGATTTGTATAGGAGAGTTTGCTATTTACCAGTTGAAACCACTGGCCACACTGTTGTACTCCAAAAAACTAAAATTTGCTTTCAGTGTAAAATTGAATTGGAAGAATGTTGATGGGTATGTAAAAATAAGAAACTGCTTCATCTTGAGTCAGATCACTGCTCTGATTGGTAGGAGTCCCCAAATTCCTGCCCAAATCTGCTACTCAAAGTCTTTAAGGGATGCTTCAGTGGGGATGAAGAGCCAGTGTGGCGCAGTGGTTTGAGTGTTGAACTACAACTCTGGAGACTAGGGTTTGATTCCCAGTTCAGCCATGAAAACTAGTGGGTGACTTTGGACAAATCAAATAGAATCATAAAATCACAGAGTTGGAAAAGACCACAAGGGCCATCCATTCCAATCCCCTGCCATGCAAGAAATCACAATCAAAGCATACCTGACAGATGGCCATCCAGCCTCTGTTTAAAGACCTCCAAGGAAGGAGACTACTACACTCCGAGGATGAGTGTTCCACTGTCAAACAACCCTTACTGTCAGGAAGTTCCTCCTAATGTTGAGGTGGAATCTCTTTTCCTGGAGCTTGCATCCATTGCTCCGGGTCCTAGTCTCTGGAGCATGCTCCAGCCTCAAGGGAAGACAATGGCAAACCTCCTCTGAACAAATCTTGTGAAGAATAGATAGACCCCTTAGGGTTGGCATAAATTGAAAACAACATGAATTTATTGGCATAAACTGGAAACAACACACACATAGTGGGGATGTCACAGGTTGAATCTGGAACTTTTTATGTACAATTCACAAGCCCTTAAAACAACCTAGGCCTGGTTAGTTACCAGGGCTGTTTGTATTCAAAACAGAATTTACCATTCTGAGAATGTCTGTTTTCTTTCATTCAAAAAGAAAATAAATTTATATTTGTATTTATAAAGTATATTCTACATACTAATAGTGAGGTCCTATTTCATAGTGCTGATCTTTGTGTAGCTAAAATGGTTACATAGACAAGAAGAGAGGTATCGACAGCTAGAGGGGAACCCTATGATCTGAAGAAATACAGAAAGCCTTCAGGGAGGAAATTCTTAAACTGCTCAGAGGATTAGTATGCAGGGAAGAAAATGGTAGTGCTTTCAGGGGTGTTTATCAGACGAGCTCTTAAAGAGGTACTATTCCAGTGTGACTCCTCTAGCTGCCTCCTGTTGCATGCTGGGATTGGCAGTTTTAAGGAGGGGTATTTAGAATTCTCAGGCAGAGAAGTTCAGCTCCTTAAAACTGCCAATCCCAACATGCAACAGGAGGCTGCTAGAGGAGTCACACTGGAATAGTACCTCTTTAAGAGCATAGTGTGATAAACATCAAGGATAGAATGAAAAAGGGAAATGGCTGACTGGCTTCCTTCACATCAGATATGCAGCATCCTGTGTACACTGAGCATTTTCAGGGGCTGAACTTAGGGGCTCTACAGACCACCTCGAAGAGATGGCCTGCAGCTGCCCCTTTTTGTGCCAGATTGGGGCTGTGGCAACATGCTGCAGCCCCGATCCAGCCTTCTAAGGGCTCAAGTTCCTTTTTGTGCCCTCAAAAAGGTGCCATAGCCATACCAGCACAGATAAAGCGTTCCTTTGGCGCTGCATCATTTGGACGCAGCACCAGAGGAGAGCCATGATGCTGTGCACCATGTAGAGCGGTGTGTGGCATCATGGCACCTTGGGGGCAGAGACAGGGTGTGCATCATCTGGATGCGACGTCCCGACTCTGTCCACAGGCCGGCCTTTCAGGCCGGTCTGTATAGGGCCGTAGTTTCCTCTCCTCTAAACATATTATCTGCTTCTTCTGCAAACCTTTGGATTTTCCTGGGTATTCAGAAACCTCCTCGTTATAGCCCCACTTTAGTTAACTCAGTCTGTGCCTGAGTTTGCTATTAGTATATTTCACAATAAATGTACAAGCCAGAGTGGAGCTGTGGTGAGCTTCAAGAAGTGGACATTCTTTAGGGGAAATATATCAGCAGCCACCACTTCCTGTGGTCCAGGTGACAGAAGGGGGCTTGATACAGTGGGACCTGGAACCTTCCTTCATGCCCCACAACACCGTGAACTGTTGTTGTCTTTCATCTCTCAGAGGACTAGAAGAATCAAATTATGCAGTGTCCTTCCCTCTAGCAGTATGCTTAATTTGGAGCATGAAGTTTCAAAATCCAACTTTGTGAATTGCTGAACTAGAGTTACCTTGCTGCTGTGTATTCTGTTTTGCTTATGCCAGCTCTGTGTAGCCGAATAAACACTGACAATGGTTTGCATACCTTTTTCTACACTAAGCCTTTGTCCTCATTTAAGAAACAGGCCCCCTAGAATACAGCAAAACTGGAGGGCAGTCTGTGAGAAAGCTGCAGAGGTTTGGTTGTTGACAGTGCTTATACTTGCTAGTGAGGAAACTTCTTGCCATCATATTTTACTTTCTCCGTGCTGTGCTCCTACATTGTAAGGCAGCATGTCCACTATAAGGGCTGGCAGCACAGATACAGTTCATTAGCTATTGGGCACATTATTTAATGAATAGTCTGGGATAGGTTTACCCATCAGTTCAGTGAAAGTTTAGTCTTATTTGGGTGTATCTCACTGTAGTTGTTCGTTATGGAACTGGTATGAGAATATCATTTATAGTTCACGTTTTAACAAGTAGACAGTAATAGAGCCTCCTGAGAAGCCTTTTCTGGCACCAGCGTGCTTAAGTGTACCCCATGGGAGACATTTCTCTCTGTCTTTTTTTCCCCATTTAATATTTGGTTCTGAAATTTGGTTCAAAATAGAAGGTACTTTTTCCAATGGGATTAGTAAATCAGATTTAGAGAAAGCAGACCAGACTGCTGAACTTGGCCAGGCTGCCCTCCTCCTCAGAACACATTTTTGTATGGATTATTTTTGGCAGAAAAATAATTTTGCGTAAGGGGGGGAAAGGTGGGGTAGCACATGGAGGCAGGATAGAAAACAACATTCTCAAGATGTAAAAAATAATATTTATGACAAAGTAAAAATATGTTGTTTGACTTTCAACACTGTTAATGTTGAAATGTTTTGTTGGATTTTTAATGTCTTCTCTGAATCTCTTCTTTATTACATGTTTTGGAAGAACGACTGCATTCTAGGCATTGGTTCCTTCTGAGGTCGCTATCTCAGATCAGTCTTCTCACATGCAATGATTAGAGACCTTGCCTGCCCTTTTTAAATTACATTTTTATGCCAGCCTTATTCCATCAAGTTTAGGCTGGTGTATCTTGTCAACAGACCTAGAGTGGCTGGCTAAAGGTCACCAAATGAGGCTCACAACTATTTAAAACCAGTATTTAAGAACTCCTTGAGCTCAGTCTTCTTACTGCTAGACCACACTGTTATTATAGCTGTAGGCCTCTGTCCTTATCTTCTCTCTGCTGGGGTCCCTCTTGTATTACCTCTGTGTCATGAGAATCATGTACTTGTAACTCCTGTACTTGTTATTTATTTATTTAGTACCATCAGTGTGCTTCTTCTGCACAACCATTAAAAGGTACAGGAGCTCGCTCCAGTTTTCACTCTGGCAACCCTAATCTAGGGACTACGGAGCTTATCGCATGCTTAAAAAACTTGACTTACCTCTTCCGTTTTCAAGTCTATTATGTGATGAATTCTGGTATTATCTCAGGGAAAATGCTGCTGATGCTGCCACCTGACTGCATCCTGCCTAAAACCTGGCTAGAAGCCACGCTCAGCAGGCCGATTTGCAAAGTGGGGAGCTCCCGACTTTGAAAATTGATCAGCTGAGCACGACTTCTATCTGGGTTTTAGGACAGGATGCAGTCGTGCGGCGACAACAGCAGCATTTTCCCTGCGATTATACCCAACCTTATCCCAAAATAGACTGGAAAACGGAAGGGGTAAGTCGGGTTTTTAAAGCATGTGATAAGCTCCTATATGTCACTTGAGAAGTAGAAGAGGAAAAGAGGGGTTTCTCTTCCAAGGTTAAAACTAAGTGAATGTATCAATGGCAACAAAAGGGAAACAGTGTCCCAAAGCGATTTGATGCAGGAGTTAAAGGAAGAGCAGGGAAGCTGCGTGAAAGTGGAATAGTAAGCCAAGAAGATGGAAAAGAGAGGTTGAAGGAGCAAGTCAGGGCATTAGGAGAAAGCAAGTTAAGAATAAGCACTGGGTTTTCTTACAGAAGCAAGGAATCTCATAGCTGGCCACAAAAATTAGAATCCATTTAATTGTCATAGTTTTTTTTAAAGGGTCAAGTTCTCAAGATTTTGGGCAATAATTTAACAATGTTTGCATATGGATTGTGTGCGGAAGCCTTAGCGGACCAGAGTGGAACATCTTCACATTCCACACACCTTTCCATTCCTCTTCTATAGCTACTGCTCTGTCACTATGTTCTGAAAGACTGGCATCTAACTTCAGTTGCCACACCATCCTCTGATTCCACGTCTTTTGAAATATATATGAATTATGTAAAATGGATAATATATGCTAGTTGCTCTGACATAATTTAGCACTAGGATACTGTATTTCTGTGGAGAAGAGCTTGTTATGCCGTACATCACCCTGCATTTATGTAGAGTATAGAAGGCAAGTCATGCCATTTTTGCTTTTGATTCCACCTCTCTTCTTTTTTCAATTCGTTAAAATGTGTGTTGTAAACATGGTGGGGGGAAAAACTGTTTGTATAAAACAGAGTTTGCTGAAGAGTGTATATTGTGGCATTTCCAGAATGTGAATTGCAGGGAGCGTAAATACAATCTGGTTTTCTCCTGACACACCCTGGCTAAGAAGCCAAGTAGTAAATGTGCCTTCATTAAATTCCAGGAGTCAGTGTGGGCAGACTACAGAGATGATGAATGGAGGACAAGCAATTTTTGCTGTTGAAGTATGTTCAAGAGACTGAATAATCTCTAAAAATATCTAAATGTGTTTTGTATTTATCACCAAACCAGATACAACTCAAGGTTTTATGTCTTTTCTTTCTCTTTTACACACATTTACTCTCCTTTTTAAAGATGGAAAGTAGGCTCTGGAAGATTGTGAGCAGGAGTAGAAGAGGAAAGGGCTGCATAACCCCTTCTCTGCCTATCATCATTGGGTTGAAAAGTCCTCTTCAAACTTTACTTCCTGAAGGGAAAATATACAGGACCATTTTGCATGTAATGCTAAGCTATAATTTTGTACTGTATGCACAAACAGTGCACAAACAGTACCCCAGTGACCTCTCTCATCTTCTGGCATTATTGAAGAGATTAGTATAATCTATTTCCCTTTTAGAAAATTCAAACTAGGAGTTGGATTTTGTGATGCTGATTTATTAACAAACCACATTTTTAACGCTCCAAAGTATCCTCCATATTGAATGTAATGGCAAAATCTTGTTAATTTAAAAATGAAAACTTGCTTCCAAAATGCCCCCATAGTTCCAGTTTTTCTCCCTAAACGTGGACAAGAAGCTGGTTTGTGTATTTGTGTGTGAATTAATATTTAAGTCCTCTCCATTGACACCCCCCTGTCGTGGGGGAGAGTCTCGAAGAGAAACGACAGCGCAGAAAGAACCACAACCCAGAAACATCACCCAGGAGACTTTCTGCTGTGCTTTCTGCAACCGGACTTCGTTTATCTCGGATTGGCCTTTTTAGTCATCAATGCGCTTGTAGAAAGTGCGGGATGAGTCCTTCCTGAATCTTCCTTCGTGAAGTAAAGCCAGAGAGAGAATATTTAACTAGACAGATGTCTAGAGGGTAAGTTGTTAAGGGTCCCTCACAGATTTACAAGACGGCATTTCATGTATTATTTTTTTTCCAAAATAAAAGACGTAGCACTGTGAAAGAAAAAAAAGACATTCAGCTTTGTGCCATGTCTAGGATGATCCTTTTGTGTTAATCTGTTGTTGTTGACTGCCCTTGAATCAACCTTGACTCATGGCAACCCTGTGGATGAGACAGCTCCTAAACCTCTTGTCCTCCATTTCTCTGCTTAAGTCTTGTAGATTCAAGTCTGTGACCTCCCTAATTGAGTCTGTCAATATGGTGTGGTATCTTCCTCTCTTCTACTACCCTCAACCTTTCCCAGCATTATTGTCTTTTTAATGAGTGCCTTCTCTTAATGTAGCCCAAAGTTTAACAGCAACAATTTGATCATCTTAGCTTCTAGGAGTATTTCATACATCCATTTGTTTGTCTTTTTGGCTGGCCACGGTATCCTCAGCACTCTTCATTATCTGCTTGTTTCACTGTTCAGTTCTCACATCCATACATAGTGGTGGGTAATACAATGGTTTGGATGATTCTAACTTTAATGCTCAGTTGTATATCTTTGCTCTTTAATACCTAGTTTAGTTCTTTCATAGCTGCCCTACTCATTCCTAGTCTTCTTCTTATCTCTTGACTACAGTCTCAGTTCTGATCAGTGTTTGATCCATGGTACAAGACATCTTTTAACTATTTTGATTTTCTCATTGCTGTGCCACAATAGTGAAAACCATGTTTACTATTAAACACATAGTGTTGAACACACACTTTTGAATGCATAGTAACTCACTATGGGAACTACATGTACCCATCTGAGGTTTCTCCAGACACAGAAGGGGACCTAGCTCTTTCCTGCCTTACATATGTGGTCATTGGGGTGCACCTGGGCACGTGAAAGTTGGATTTGGTGGTAGAGAACAACAGTTTAGTACTGTGGTCTACTGAACAGCCTTGCAGCCAACACAGACCAGATGTGTGGGCCATCGCAAGAAAGTGAGAATTGAAAATTTCATATACATGCCTTGGAATGCAAAGTCTGCATCCCTCCAGATTTTTTGTGTCTGTATAGATGCCGATTGTCTCTCAAACCGTGTCTCTGAGGGAAATGCCTCATTTGCTTGATGGGATGGTACTAATTAAAATATTGTCTTTTTAAAATAATGCATCTTCCTTATATTTGAACAGGTAAAAGGTCAGCACTGGTATAATTGTTAAAACAAATCCTGTTGTACAATCATTTAATTACTTGGGCTACAATCCACAGTCTAATTAAGATACTTGAACCGAAGCTTGTTCAAATAGGAATAAAACTAGCTTCATTTCAGGTATTGTGGCCTCACCTATTCATGAATTATTCTTGTAAGAGATTACATAATTTATCACTTATAAAGGAAAGGTAATGGAGAAAGAAAATATCACATCACATTCCAAAAGTGGACAATGTAATACAATTACAGCCATCATGCACAGAACTGGAAATATTGAGCAAAAGTTAGTAGTGAAAGAAGTCAAATTCTAATCTTCATTTCCCATTAACTGTTGGACTGGAAAGCATTAGCATGAAACTCTATAGTCTTCTGCAGGATGTATTGCAAAGTTTAGTGTCTTTATGTCCACCTAATGACTATAACCATAAATTAATGCTACTAAAAATTATGTAATATGAGAATCCTGTAATCTTGTGGCTCTATAAGTGATGATCCATGGGGCAGTGCTGGTCCATGAACCATCAACTAACTGTCTGTGGACGTTTTTGTGGATTTTCAGGCTATATGGTCATGTTCTAGAAGAGTTTATTCCTGACATTTTGCCAGCATCTGTGGCTGGCCTCTTCAGAGAATGCTGGCATGGAAATGAGTGGGGTATATATATACTTTGTGTAGGGAGGAGTGATTTCCATGTTAATCTGTGTATTGTTCTGTTGTTGAATGGCAAGGCCTCAGGGTGGGAGGATATGCAAAGAGGATTTGTGTCTGCTGGGTCCATTGTCTGCTGGGAAAAATCCTGATCTTGGGTGGGTTTCATTTGCATTTTGCTGGTTCTTAATTTTGGTGTTTTTCAGGACTGGTAGCAAACTTTGTTTACTTTAAGGGTGTCTTCTTTCCTGTTGAAGTTGTCCAGGTGTTGGTGGATTTCAATGGCTTCCCTGTGCATTCAGACCTGATAGTTGTTGGTCCAGAATTTCAGTATTTTCAGACAGTATTTTATGCCCAGGATGGTTTCTAATATGTTCTGCTACTGCTGATTTTTCTGGCTGACTCAGTCTGTAGTGTCTCTCATGTTCCTTGATTCATGTTTGGACACTGCGTTTGGTGGTCCCTATGTAGACTTGTCTGGCAGCTTCAAGGGTGTCCTTCCTGTCCTTCACTGAGCCTTTCTTGGTCAATTAATAATAATAATAATAATTTTTATTTTTCTATTTCCCACCTCTCTCTGCGGATCGAAGCGGGATCCCATCGAAAACAGCAATACAGTCTACAAAATACATAACAGCTTAAAAACATCATCATATACAGTGGTACCCCGGGTTACGAAAATAATTCGTTCCGCCGCCGCTTTCGTAACCCGAAAGGCTTCGTAAGCCGAAAAACCCATAGGCGCTAATGGGGAAAAGCCGCGATTTGGTGCGAAATAGCGCCGAAAAGCACCAAAAATTTTTTCGTAACCCGAAAAAACATTCGTAACCCGGAACAGTTTTTTTAAATAGATTTTTTCGTAACCCGGAAATTTCGTAAGGCGGCGCATTCGTATCCCGAGGTACCACTGTAACCACAATACACAATACAATACAATACAATACAATACTAGTCAATGCTAGTAGGCCAGCAACATTACAGTAGAGGAAACAACGCGTCTGATTCATCTGTTTTTCCATATAGTCTACATGGGTGGGAATCTTCACTATAGTAGGTCAGGTGGATATGCCCGCTGGAAGAGATCTGTCTTTAATGCCTTCTTAAAGGCTTCTAATGATGTAATGAGACGGATCTCTTCTGGTAAGTTATTCCATAATTTTGGGACTGTGGCTGTGAATGCTTTTTGGGAAGTAGTGATCAATCTGTTTTTTTTTTTTTTTTTTTTTTGTTTTTCCAGCAATTTCTTCCTTGAGGTTCTGAGTGTGCGGGGCAGATTGTGTAGGGAGAGGCGTTCCCTTAAGTAACTTGGGCCTGAGCCATGTAGGGCTTTAAAGGTGACAACCAACACTTTGTATTGCGCTCGGAAGCTAATCGGCAGCCAGTGTAAAGATTTTAGTATTGGTGTAATATGGTCCAATCTTGATGTTCCCGTGACCAATCTGGCTGCAGCATTTTGAATTAATTGAAGCTTCCGAACTTGGTACAAAGGTAGCCCCATGTAGAGCGCATTACAGAAGTCTAAATGAGAGGTTACCAGTGCATGCACCACTGCTTCAAGGTCTCTCCGAGCCAGGTAGGGGTGCAGCTGGTGTATCAACCGAAGTTGGTACCAAGCACTCCTGGCCACCGCCTCCACATGTGATGTTAACTGTAGAGACGAGTCCAAGAGCACTCCCAAACTGCGGACTTTGTCCTTTAGGGGAAGTGTGACCCCGTCCAGGACAGGTTGACAAATCTTCCCACCCAGCCCAGGGGTTCCTATCGCAAGTACCTCCGTTTTCTCTGGATTCACCCTGAGCTTGTTTTCCCTCATCCAGCCCATTACCAACTCAAGACAGGCATTTAGAGGAGAGATGCCATCCTTGGTCACTGCAGCAGTCGGGAACATGGAGAGGTGGAGTTGGGTGTCATCAGCGTACTGATAACACCGTGCCCCATGTCTCCGGATGATCTCTCCCAGCGGCTTCATGTAAATGTTAAACAGCATGAGACAGGATGGCGCCTTGAGGGATGCCCGATGTCAGCTCCCACTTACGGGAGCAACTGTCTCCCAGCATCACCATCTGGAATCTGCCCGAGAGATAGGCAGCGCCCCCGATACCTAAATCCCTCAGGCGTTCCAGAAGGATACCATGGTCTATGGTATCGAAGGCCGCTGAGATCTTCAAGAGCACCAACAGAGTCACACTTCCCCTGTTGATGCCCAGACGGAGATCATCGACCAAGGTGACCATGGCAGTCTCAACTCCGTAACCTCATCTGGAGGTTGTTTTTCCTCACCAGTTTCTCTATTCTGTCTGTGACTGCTTTGATATATGGTAAAAAATACCTTCCCTTTGGGTGGTTGTTTGTCTTCACTCCTCTGGGTTTTTCTGGGTCTGGCAGCCCTTCTCATGTCTGAGCTGGAATAACCATTAGCCTAGGTGCTTCAGTTCATCTTGCAGGAATTGAGGTTCACAGATTCTTTGTGCCTGGTCTGTCATTGTTTTTATTGTGCTTCTTTTTTGTCCTGGGTGATGGTTGGAGTTCTTGTGTAGGTCCATGTGTGTAGGTTTTCTGTATACTGTGTAGCCCAAATGGTTTGTGGATGAGCAGAGCATCCAAGAATGGCAGTGTACCTCTTTTTTCTTTTTCCATTGTGAATTGGATGTTTGGGTGGTTGTTGTTCAGATAGTTCAAAAACACGGTCAGATCTTCTTCTCCATGGCTCCTAATGGTTCAGGTGTCATCCACATATTGGAATCATGTTGTGGGCTTTTTTGGTGCTGTTTCCAGGGTTTGCTTTTCAAAGTGTTCCATGTAAAACTTTGCTATCATGAGGCTCAGAGGGCTTCCCATTGCTACCTCATCTTTCTGCTCATAGAATCCATTGTTCCACTGGAAGTAGCTTGTGGTGAGCTAATGTTCATACAGGGCTGTGATGCCTTCTGGAAAAAAAATTGTTGGATGAGTGCCATGGTGTCCACTACGGGGACTTTGGTGAACAAGGAGACCACATAAAATCTGATTATATCTTCAGAGAATATCTCCAGGTTTGAGTTTGAGGTTGTTGAAAAACAAGCCCTGGAAACAGCACCAAAAATAGCCCCAAAACTGGAGTGATGGCCTGTAGGTCTGATGGGTTCAAAAGGGAGAATTAAACAAATTCGTGGAAGATGAAGGTATTTATGACAACCTATCCTGATTGCTATCTGCAACCTCCAGGTTCAGAGGCAGAGTATCATTAAATATCAATTGCAGGAGAGGAACTACAAAAAAGTACAGTTGGCCTTCTTATACATGGATTCAAGCATCTACGGTTTGAAAATGTTCCAAAAAAGTATAAATTTACTTTGATTTTCCATTTTTTATAAGGGACACCATTTTGCTCTGTCATTATATTTAATGGGACTTGATAATACATGGATTTTGTTATCCATGGGGGATCTTGGAACGAAACCGCAGCAGATAACAAGGGTACACTGTACTGTTCTGCTTGTGGGCTTCCTAGAAGAATTCAGTTAGATGGTGCTGA
This sequence comes from Sceloporus undulatus, assembly GCF_019175285.1. NCBI lineage: Eukaryota > Metazoa > Chordata > Lepidosauria > Squamata > Phrynosomatidae > Sceloporus > Sceloporus undulatus. Next base: position 350,121,698 of record NC_056522.1, on the reverse strand, counting down.
CAGAAACAGGAAGTTGGACTCATAGTCCATTGGTCTAATGACACATTTGATCTTCTAGCAGGTTTTATTTATCCCCTTTTCTTATGTATTTTGGTTATTCCTAAATATATATTTTATGGATCTGGAGTAGCACCAGTGTCTATTCAGAATTCTCTCAAGTCCCTACTGAAAATGGTCATCCATGTATTCCAAAACAGAGAGAACAACAATGTCCAATGCAAGTGAATTATGCTGACAGAATCATAGTTGGTCATTATGCCATGCTGGCTTGGTATTGCTTTGTTTTGTATTACTTATTGAAAATAAATGATTAGAAAAATACTTAATGGATCATAAAATAAAAAGTACAATCTAAAACTCTTGCCACTTGATCATGAAGGCATAATTTTGCAAATATTTTTCAATGGAAACAGATTGGTAGACTAAATATTGTTGTTTTGCATAGAATAACAGGTAAGATAATGTTTTGTAGATGCAATGTGTTATTGTTTTTCAAAAGACAGTACTACATTCATTGAATCTGACCTGTACTTTTGTTACTGGACAGTTTCTTCCACAAGTATCGATGGTGTTGTTTTCAAGTATGTGTCTTGTGTAAGCTTGGGATGGGGAATGTTTCACCCTCCATGTATTTTGGTCTTCATCTTCCATCAGCCCTTCATAGCATGGCCAGTGGTAAAGGGTTGGGGGAATTAAAAGTCCAAAACATCTAGCAGGCTGGAAGTTCCTCATCCCTAGTGTAAGCAGTTTGCCAGTATATGTGAATTCAAAGAAGACGGCTGGTTATAATGAACAAACTAATGCGACACCTCTTAATTATGATAGGAATGCGGAGGTGAGGTGAATTGTGTCCTGTCAGGCCACAATTATAGTCTGATCGGCTATAATCCAAGTATGCTGTGCACAAAGAAAGATAACCAAATAGTTTCCTGTTTTACTTATGTGCTGGTACACATTATCTCTCAGTTAAATTCATTCATTCAAATAAATGAATAAGCCTACCTGAGCCTTGAAACTGACATCTGAAGCCCTCTTCTTGGTTCTCCTTTTAATTAATATCCCAGTGGTAAAGACTAGTATGAAGTCTTCTCAGTGATAGCTTAACAATTCATGAACTCACTTCCCAGGAAGATTTGTTATTCTTTCTCATGGTTTTGTATAAATTTGTTGTGACAATTGACCTTTAACTGTCTTGGTTTATGGGAGTCCTTTTCAAAATGGGCATTTTTATTGTTTTCATGCTTATTAGTTGAGGTACTGGAATTATATCCCACATTTCTACAGAAACGGAGACTGGATTTCTTTAATAGTCTGAATTTTTATTCTTTTAAAGTGTTCTTATTATAGCTAAATATTGCAAATGCTTCTGTGAAGCCATTTTACTTTGAAAAGTAGGATTGATTCATATAATTAAGGCTAGACCTGCCATTTTGAATGCTGAAGCATGGCTTGGATCAGGTTTTGCCTCACTGCAAAGGGATGTATAACTCAAAGTGATTTGTTTTTTTTCCATAGGAATGAATGGCAGTCATTAACTTTTATGGGAGAAAGTAAATGTGTTTACTCATGGTGGGAAGGCAAGCACAGTCTTCTGACCCAACCCCTGATGATCTCAGTGCTTGAGTCAGAAGGTTTCTCTTGCTTCACACCCAACTTACTCTGTGATGGGAGCTTGTTAATTTTGCTCTTACAACTGGAAGGCAGTGAGATACCCATTGTAAATTGCCGTAGTTTATAAGATGTGATGGGACTAGATTGAAGTGCAAGTGTAACTTTCTGGTAAGACAAGAATGTGTGTGTGTGTTTTTTTTTTTTCTGGGGAAAAAAAGGCAAGTGACACTCTTTCAGCCTCAGTAGAAAACGTTCTGAATAAATCTTGTGAAGAAAGCCTGGTAATAAGTGATAAGTAATAATATTTATTTATGATCTACCTTTCCCCATGGATTGAGGTGGAGAACAACAATTACGAAATGCATGACATCAGTTGAGAACACAATTTAAAATAAGAGGTACATATTAAAAGAATCCACATTTAAAATTCATTATTTAAGATTCACAATTTAAAAATCTTCTGGATAAGCTGACTGAAAGATAGTGGTCTTTAATGCTATTTTAAATTCAGACAGCATGTTCAGCTGTCAAATCTTTTCCGGCTTGAAAGTACACAATAAAAACAACAAATGTACAACTAAATATGGATCAAGCTACAAACAAAACAACATGATAAAACTGGTGGTCCCCCACTCATCTGTTTGAGCAGAGTTTAATTCTCTTCTGTTAAGGTTTTTGTGGCTTCTTCAGTTTCAGTATTACTATCGGCTAAATTCTTAAAACGCACAATTCTTACAATTACTGTTTCCATTTCGTACTGAGTGGAATCTGATTCAGAAATACATTAACCACATTCTCTTTCACTAAAAATGGCTTCACTAGAGAAGCCATTTTTAACAGGAAAATTGTTTTGCATGCATCATCTTCTTAATAAAGTGTATGCAAAGGGATCTTGTAACACCTTTGAGACCGAAAGAAAGAATCTAGTAGTATGAGCTTTCATAGTCTTTAGTCTACTTCCTAAGACCCTCCACTCCACCCCATGCATATGACGAAGAAGACTCAAGTGTGCAAAAGCTCATGCTACCAGCTTCTTTCTTTCAGATAGTCTCAGTTAGTTAGCTTTTGCATACTAATTTTCTAACACAACTGTGTCTTTGAATTCTACCTTCATAAATAGAGCTGTACTTCCTTTTAGTTCTTCAGAGGGAAGTGATTTTAAGAAACAGGAACAGACAGAGTGCATTCAGTTATTAACCTTCCTCTATTTTGTCTTGAATGAGATTAAAGCCTCAGTTTCCATTCACTAGAATCATCTGTTATTGAAAGGTTTAAGATCCCGAACAGCAATTTGATGTTAAGGATATCCCTTCCACTGTGAGGGAAGAGATGTATTTGTTGCTGCCCATGCGTCAAATGATGTCCTTCCTCTAAAGTAATTTATTCAAAGCTGCTTTGCGGTTTTTGGTTACCAGTAATCTCATTTAACAGCATTCGGTGCAGTCATGCTGGCCACATGACCATTGGAGTAGTCCTCTGACAACATTGGGCCTTCAGCTTAGTAACAGACATGAGCACCATCCCATACAATCAGTTATGACTAGTCATTCATGCCAAGGGACTACCTTTGCCTTGACTTTTAATTTCATTTACAGTAAAAAAAAAAAAATCTGCCAAACAGTTCTTCATCTCTTTCTGATCATCTTTGACTTTGAGGACAGTGTTTCAGGGTATATAGTACATGCAGAGGTGTAAAAATAGCTTACTGTATATACTCATGTATAAGTCTAGATATTTTAGTCAAAAATCGACCCCAAAAAACTGGGTCGACTTATCCACGGATCAAAAGAAGTGGCAAAAAGCAAGAGCTTAGTCCACCCTAGGAGCACCTAAAAGAAGCACCAACCCTTTCTACTCTGTGCACCATGGCTCCATTTCTGACCTTTTTGAATGCCTGGGTTGGAAAAGCACCAACAGTTATACCTGCCAGAACTTTGTAAGTTCTTTGGCATTGTTTATTTAGCTTCGTCTTTTATACCTTTTGTTATGTGCCTCTAAGTTTTATCCTCAATTTATCAGATCAAAATCCATAATTTTGGTACCAAAACTTGCCCTTGACTTATACATAAGGTAGACTTATAGTTGAGTATGTATGGTAGTCGTCAATGGTGAGGATGTGAAGTCGAAGGCTTTCATGGCTGGCTGGCGAAACATCAGGAAGAAACTTCTAGAACATGGCCACATAGCCCAAAAATGGTGAGGATGTTTGGAATGGTATTTAAATGAAACCCAGCAGGGCTCTTGTGCAGATGAGGTTGAACACGATTCTCTCTTCCCATTTTAATGTGGTGTCTTCTTCTTTCCAAAGACTGGTTTGTCTGAGATCTCTAGTTGGCTGTCACTTGCCTAATAGTATGCATATTCAAATACATTTATGGCTAAGTGACAGAGGTTTGTTGCCCTATGTGCTGAATTAATTGGTCTTCTAGCATGTCTTTAACATAATACCAATAGCCATGGTATAAGCCATTACACAGTTACTGAGGTCTGTGCAGCATAACAATTCAAAGCTGAATCAATTAGTTCAGCACAGTATAACTTATACAGTTGTCCCTTCCAATTCACAGGGGATCCGTTCTGCCCCCCCCCACCCAAAATCTGGAAAAACGCCAATATTCAAGTCACCATTGATTTCAATGGTGCTGCGCTCCTATGTGTGCTGCTGCATGCACACCTCAAGCACATGCACCATTTTGTCCCTCCCCACTTGCTGTCTGTGAATGGGTGAGACTGTGGACTCCAAGTCTGCGAATCGAGAGGGACAACTGTACAGGTAATTTAGAGGCCTATGTTGAACAACTATAGATGCCTAATAAGATGGTACAGTGGTACCCCGGGATACGAATTGACCGCGTTACGAAATTTCCGGGATACGAAAAAGTTAGATAGGAAAAAACTGTTCCGGGTTACGATGTTTTTTTCGGGTTACGAAATTTTTTTCGGCGCGAAATTCAAACGCGACCACTAGCCGCGCTTCGGAAAAGCCTTTTTCGGCTTGCGAAATGCATCGGGTTACGAACGCCGCGGCGGAACGAATTAATTTCGTAACCCGAGGTAGCACTGTATACATGTCTTCATCCATTGCAGAAATGACCTGGAAGCAGAAATCTAGATTTTCACTACATCCAAGGTGAAGACATTAATCTTCCTTGAAAATTTCATCTTTTGAGGCATACTCTCCTGGCTTTGGCTCTTTTTAAAAATAATATAGATGCAGTTCCTTTTCTTTATCTGTAGATGGAACACTCTTCTCTCTAACTGACTACTAGGCAGGTTTTCAGAGCTGGTACTATTACTCATACACTCTGGTGCTTTTAATATAGAAGTTCAAATTTAGTATTGTTCTGTCCCTTCCAGAAATGGTAGGAAATGTTGGTGTTAATGTTGGTTAGAGAGTGTCAAAAATTGCTGAAGTCCTGCAGAGCTGATTGACTACCTATTTACACAGACTGAAACCCTGTCCTGTCATGCAAATAATAATTCACAAAGAGCATCTCTGTTTTGCTGTTGTCCAGTTTCTCTGAATTGTCTGCATTTTCTTTCCATCCCTTCTTCCAACTGGGTTGCAAGACTGTTTTCTTCATTCCTTGTCTTCACACAGTTTTTAAACACAACTTCCCTATTGATTAGAATATTTCTGTGTATTTTTCAAAGATTTCTCCCTGGTTATGCTCATTTTAGCATTCATATTTTAAATTATGCATATTGTTTTGTGTGCACTTTATTACTCAGAAATGCCCTGTAAACCTTGCAAATGTGCTTATGGTGAAATGTAAAAAGACTGCTGAGTCCAACAAGATTACTTCCCATCCGTAGTCTACATGTGTCTAGTTCTGAGCACAGAGTAAAAAAGCTGGGTTGATTCCAGAGAAGATGACCAAGATGGTGAAAAGTCTGAAATCCAAGCCCTGTGACGAATGGTAAAGGGAGCTGGTTATGTTCAGCTTGGAGAAGAGAACATTGGGAGGTGATATGATAGCCATCTCACCAATGGCACTACCTTTCTGTGGTGGTGAGATTGGATGCTCTTGTGAGGCAAATGACCATGCTGAGGGCAGCATTGTTGCAGATAGGGTCTCTAATGTCAGGCAGACTGAGGAGCCAGACTAAGTGTGCCAAGCAGTTGCTGGGGAGGAGCAGTAGTGAGGAGGTAACATTGTCAGAGGGTCTCTTGGAGATAATGAAGTTTATCGCATAGTGTTCTGAGAATGTTCTGGGAACCCAATGGGAACGGAACGCATCGTACTTTACTGCATGTCTCTGTTCCCATCAGGTTCCCATCGGGTTCCATACAGACCTTGAAGTGTTCTATATGTGTTCCAGGGAGGGAACGGATAATAACTGTTCTCAGAGAGCTGTAATGTTCCCAGAACGGTCCATGAGAAGTTAAAGCGGTAATCTTACCGTTCCCATTTCCGTTCTCTCATTCCTCCTTGTCGTGATTGGCTGAACGAACTTCCTTCTCTTCAGACCTCCCTAGTCCTAGAGCATCATGTTTGTTGCTCTCCCGGATGACTCGCCGAGTTTAAAAAAAGGCTAGTTTTCCTCCCCAAACACAAATGTTACCAGATGAAGCCCTTTAATTTCTTAAGGATATATAGAGACTTACACACATTTTGTAAGCTTCTATGTAATTTTTATAGATATTTCATAAATATATATGTGTTTTTAATCAGCATATATATTATATATATGCACAAACACACACACACAAACACACACACACACACGTGTTTTCTATGTTTACCATGTATATCTTCTTTGAATGAATCTATCTATCTATCTACTTATATCTCTATCTATCTATATTTATGGTTACGTAATCATTACACGGTCCTCCAAAAGAAATACGCATGCGCAACTGAGAGACTATATGGGAACATTCTCAAAAAAATGGCGAGCGCTGTGCAGTAAAATGCATTCCCGTAACGTTATCATCACGTTACACATTATTGAATGCAATAATATCTGTTCCCATAATGTTTCCTCTCGTAACATTTTGAGGACAGAATGAGAAAGTTTCAGGCTCTGATGTGATAAACTTCAATGGCAGTGGCACTGTAGCTAACATTTGTTAGTACTGGGCAGAAGGAGGTATAGCCTTTTAAAATACTGTATCTTTTACCACAAAAAACCCTATGTTGAATGTGTGGCTTTCCCGGATTTTGTTGTTATTGCTGCTGTTCTAGACTGCCTCCTTTCTGAAACTGCTTGATTGAAATCTTTGAAAGAGGAGTAGAAGACACTTGGGCAAAGTTTCTGTTTTCTGTGTGGCTTTCTTTACACTGGCATCTAGGATGAAATTTTGATTGTAATTTAAGCATCAAAACACTCTGGCTACATAGCATCTTGGGCCATGTATGTATCAAGTTTCAGCTGTCCTGCTGGTGTGAAATTTTGATACCCGAGTGAGTGAGCGAGCGAGTGAGCAATTCAGTCAGTCTCCACATTTCTGAGGGACTAGTAAAAAGTACCTTGCATTTTGCAAGCATGCATATTTGTTCCTGGCTGTTGCTTTCTGTAAGACTGATTAAGATGTGTGCATGAGATAATACATCATAATCGTAATATTGGTCTCCTTTATGGATAATCACGTGTCTGGCTGACTGAATTGAAAGCTTCTTGTAGATGCTGAGGGGTTTCTTTCTTGGCTTCTGTTGCTAATCCTCCTGTTCCATCTGACTGCATGGGTCAGTCGGTCAGCTAGCCCCCAGCAGCTGGTGTTTTGGATTACAATGATCAAGTAATTTGTTATGAGCTTTCAGCTGTCTTGGTTGTATGAAAATTCCTTGACCATATTGGGGAGCACATCATATTCTGTTTCAGGGGATGACTTTGAAAGGTACTGATAATTTAACTATCTTGGGTTACATGTGTAATCAGTCACAATTTATTGGGGTTCAGTGGAATGATTAGTAATATTGATATCAACATGAGAAAGTAGGTGAGTTAGCCAGCTAGTCAGACACATATACTGTTTCATGATGTATATGAGAGAGACTAAAAATGGATACCTTGTGAATGTTGCTTATCTTCAATAGACTTCTGCAAACACCGTTCTTTGTTAAATAGCTTGGGGTAGCCAAACGACATGGGTAGTTTGAAAGGGTTATAGCAACATGGATTAATTGGTTAGTTGATTGACTTTTAAACCACCTAATAACAAAAATATAAAATACAGGCACCATGAGTAAAGACAACACATAGGAGTGTATGACATGAACCAGATCAGGAGTTTATCCTGTGAATATCCCGGAAAAAATTGCATAATTGTGCAAAACAATTTCATATGACATCACACAAAACCTGCCATTAAAGTGTACATCTTTTTAATTTCAGGATTTCAGCAACAATGCATTTCCAATATCACTTTATTTGCACAATTGCATGTGAAAATCATTCACACAATTACTCACCATTTTCGCTTTATTTGTGGGATGCTTTAAATGCACTTGAATGCTGAAATTAGACCCAGTGTGATAAACTCCATGGGGGGGGGGGATTCATTCTTATCCTGCCTTTCCCGAAAAAAACTGGGAATCAAAGTGACTTACATAAATTAAAACAAATACAAAGTACATACAAGGAAATAAAGAAAAACATGTTGTATGTTAATGTTAAAATGCAATTAAATTGTCCGTAAAATTAAAACCATTTAAAACAAATCCATTAAAAAAAGCAAAAGATTAAAAAAAACCCAACTAAATGGGACTCTATTAAAAGCCCTTGCAGTCATTTCCTAGCAGTCTGTCAGACGAGAATAACTTTCATTTACCCAAAAGACAGAAAACAATCTTCCTTAGGGAAGACGCTCCAAAGCTCTGGAGCAACCACTAAGAAGGGCCTTTCCAATGTTCTTACCACATGTGCATGTAAACGTGGTGGGATTAAGAGAATAGTTTTCCCAGATCTTAGAGCCTGGACCACATATAGGAAGATATGGTCCTTCACATAGTCTGGACCTGAGCCATAGAGGGATTTAAGGGTTATAACCAGGACTATGTATTGTGCTTGGAAGTGGACCAGATGCCAGTGGAGCTATAGTAATAAAGGAATTGCCAGTAGTTTAGCTGCCCCTCTTTGGACTATTTGAAATTTTGGACTATTTTTCAAAGGCAGTAGTACAATTTAGAGCGCAGATGGGATGCAACTAAAGCCTGCAATCACCACTGGGCACAGGCTACATTTCTATTTCCTGATCTACCTTCAACTGACCAGCAGCACCACTGTTTTTTCTGGATTAAGCTTCAGTTTGTTTTTGTGATCCATTTCATTCAACTGTCACCAGTTTAGAATAGAAATGGTTGAAAAGGAGAAATTGGAAGTTGGATGTCATCAGCATACTGGTGACACAAGATTCCCCCAAATCTGCCATCACTTTTATGCATATGTTAAATTGCATGGTGAAAAAATAGAACCCTGTGGGACTTTACAGGCCAGTGGTCAACAGGTTGACCAAGAATCTCCCATCATCATCTCTTGGGCTCTCCATCCTGGTGAGGCAGCCAAAAACTGTAACATGGTCAACGATATCAAAAGCCATTGAGAGATCATGGAGAACCAACAGGGATATACTCTCCAAGCCCAGTTCCTAGTGCATCAAGGCAACCAAAGCCCATTGATGCCACTATTGCCCCTATTTTGTTGCCAGGCTGACACTTGGCTATTTACCCAAGTATTTAACACTTAGTGAGATTATAACTTGGTTTCTGATTTGCTAGATTGTGAGTTTTATTTTGTTTGAGTTAAATTATTTTAAATTGTTTCAACTGTTTATGTTTAAATTATTTAAGCTTAGTTTTGTTTTTTTAAAGTGACTTCAGTGAGTGAACCCTACCCTGAATTCTGCTGATAAGGAGTAGCTTAGAAATATATTAATAAATAAAATAAAATGTATGTTAACACTATGCAAGATGGAGAAGTCATGTAATACTAAGCATTTACTGGGTGCATTTTCAGAACCTTAAAGTTATATTTTCTCTTGTTAATCTTGGCTCATGTGAATCCTCATTTTTCCTTACTGCTCACTTTTCCCCATTAACTTTTAATGACTGGATATATTTTGCATAAATCCAGAGTTGAACATGAACCCTTCAAAAAAGCTTTAGATACACCATAAGTGTAGAAAAAACTGCTATTTCTTGGACACATAACAAAGAAAGCAATTAGCTGTAACATAATTGTGCAGAAAATCTGCAGTCTGTTTCTAACTCCCATTGATTTACTGCCCGGAGGTTGAATGATGAGTAAGTTGCGAAAATAAACAAACCTTACAACAGTGTTAATCTTGGAAGCTTAACATATTTCAAGAATTATGTCATGTCGTTTCTGTAGAGTTGGGTAGTCTCTTCTGCTACTGACAGCAGATTGCTTTCTCAGTGATTAAAAAGCGATTCTGTTTTAGTCCATTCAGCATCAGGGTTATGGCATGCCTGAATGCCACCAAGAGCTTATGAAGCTAAAATACACACTTGCGGCCATGGGTGTAAACAGGAGATTCTGTATTTTTATCCAGATTCAACTGGGAACTCCTCCCATGTCTGAAACTCTTGAACCTCCTTGTGCATCTGAATTGTGTGTTTGCTTGTTCCCTTTTAAATTTTGTGTCAATGTAAAGCCAAGACAATAAATGAGATTGTACTGTACCTTTTAGATTTGTGCCCATTTTACAGAGATAATAACATGTATGTTTAGTAGCACACACAATTTCAACCACACTGCCATTGTGGCTAACATGGTTTACAGAATTATGTGATGGGAGTGGCCCTTACCCATTACTACCCCATGCCTTCTTCCCTTGTATGCCTGACAATTCCCTATGGATTAATTTTTATTTACTAACTCAGTACTCTATAAATGATGAAATGACTAATTTTTGATGTCAGCATGAAACAATTAGAACTATTCATTCAAACTTGAACAGGCCTCAGTGACTAGTTTAAATCATTGCATAGACCTAAAAGATTACTGGTAGCCCACATTTGTTACTATAACTGGCAAGCCAGCTAAATGCATTAGCACCTGGGCAGACAGAGATTACCTGCAGTGACAAGAGTGTTATGTAATAAGCATTATCAGAATGCCATGCAGAATCTAGATCCAGTAACTCCCTAACTGTATGTTGTAACTGAGAATTAATTAGTTACAAGATTTTATAAACCCCATGTCCCTGCCAACAAACAGGGTGTGCAGTACATAAATACTTGATCCACTGCACTGGCCTGATTTCCTTCAAATCAACTGATGCTGAGGGTGGGCCAGAGGTCAGAGCTGGAAAAGATGCAGCAAAAGGTAACCAAAATTATTAAAAGGTTGGACTAGTTACCCTATTGGGAATAGTTACAAATTGGGGGTTCTTTTATTTAGAAAAAAGTGAGTGAGGAGGAATATAAGAATAGTGGATGTAAGAACAGTAGGAAAAAACACCTCTCTCTTCAGGGGAAAGGGAGTAATCATTTACGGGATTTGTGTCTGCTTTTTATGTGCAAAAAGCATGCATCTCCATCCTGGAAGGTGCCTTGAACACTTATGGTTGATGTGGCCATTTTACACATTGTGTAGGTATACTGCATCTTGCTGTCTGTCCGTTTTGTTTTGTTTTGTTTTTGGTCCCCTGTTCCTTTGTGCTGGCTGCTGCTGCTAAACTTTGGCAGGATAGCAGTGAACAAGACTTTTCCTTGAAAGTAAGGCATGTGGGGAGCATGCGCCTTTTTAAAAAAAATGTTGTATTTTGAAAGCTATCTAGGTTGTGATTGTGCTTAATAAGAAGCTGCATGCTTCTCGTGTATTGGCTCGTGTGCCTTGTTTTCAAAGAAAACTATGTATTTGCCACCATCACTCAACTTTAGCAGTGTTTGAGTTCATCACTTGTGGTTTGGAAGGATCCAATGTGTCCCACACCAAGAAGGTAGCTGCCCGTGCTTTAGTCTGAACATGTGGACAGTTCAAATGTTTGGCATGTATTTTTGGGAAAGGACAGACCATTTGACAGACTTTCTTTACATACTACTTGATGGTTTTAGAGTACTATGGCTAGAGAAAACATATCTAGGGGTAGCTGTGTTGACCATATAGCAAATCCAATAACATTCAAACAATGATACCTTTATGGGGCCAACAAAATGCACAATTACTATGTTGCAAGCTTTCAAAGTCACACTGGCTTCTTCATCAGGCAAATAGAAGGGAAAAATTGAAGATGTTAGTCATAGGCCTGCATTTTCTGTTTCTGGCCTTAGTTCAGATGGTAGGGAGGGCTATCTGCAGGCTGGCACCTCCCCCTTTGGCCATTCAGTCACTGGTAGATTTTCAGTGTCAAGGAAATTTAGTGTCCATTTGCAATTCAAAGATGATGTTTCCCTAGAATTCAGCATGTCTCCTTCCTTTGTGAAGCCACAGGCTCCTGTTTCAGTAGAGAACACTGAATTTCTCAATAAGTCTTCATGTTTTGCATCAGGAAAACTTGAGGTGGTGTCATTAAGCATGCCAATCAGTCCCAATATTAGAAAAAAAAGGCTTTACCTTTGTTGGAAGCAGACACCTCACATGGCAAAGTTGCAGTGCACTGGCTCTTTCTCTAAGATTCCCATGTGATGGCTAAAATGCAGTATCTTGAAATCCCAAAAACCTTTAGGGATAGCCATGTTGGCCATGCAGCAAATCCAATAACATGCAAACAATGATACCAGTGTGACTTCGAAAGCTTGCAGCATGTAATTGTGTATTTTGGTTGTTCCAATAAAGGTGTCATTGTTTGGATGTTAGAGAAAACATAATCCATTCCAGAATTCTTGTTATTTAAAAAAGCATAAGAGAACAGTGCAAATACAAAATGAAACAGATGGTTGGAAACTCTGTATTTTTAGATTCATAGGGACAAGCTGGGTGAGAAAGGAAAGATCCAAATCAGTGGGTTGGAGACCTTACTGTTTATACCTATGTATAAGTCTAGACATTTTAGTCAAAAAATTGACCTCATAAATTGTCAAGGGTCAATGTAAGTACTGTACTTTAACTCTTATTTTAAAAGGAACCATGCCCTGGTGAAAAGCAAGAACATAATCTGTCCTGGATACATTGATGCCCCTCTATTCTCGCATTCAGCCAGCCTTTAGGATGAGCACAAACAGTTGTGTCTGCTGGAATTTTTTAAGTTGTTTGACATTATTTTCCCTGCTTTATCCTTTAGATCCTTTGTAACATACCCCTACATTTTACCCTTGACTTATCTACAGGTCATATCAAAATCCATAGTTGGCCCCCAAACATACCCTTGACTTATGCATGAGGTTGACTTATAGTTGAGTATATACGGTATTTGTTTATTGATTTGTTAAACTATTTACATACTGCCCACTGGGGAAGGGGGTCTTGGAGCAAGACTCATGATTGTTATGCACCTTCAAGTCAACTTAGACTTATGACAACCCTATATCATCAAGATTTCTTTGCAAGATTTATTCAGAGAGGTTTGCTATTACTGTTCTACAGCACCTGGTATTCCCCAGCAGACTTCTATCCAAGTGCTGATCAGGCCTGATGCTGCTTAGCTTTCAAGATCAGACTGGGTCAGGTGCTTTCAGGGTGCCTACAGGGTACTTAGATACAGACAGTATGAAGAACAGAGAACTGTCAGAAACTGATCTAAACCCTCAGGAAGGTAATGTATTTAGTATGTAGTTTTGCCCACGGTAGTGCTATGGAGAAGAGTGAATGGGAATCATATCCTTTTGACTTTTTCGTGTTGGATTACAGGAGGTGATGGGACCTCATCCCCTATGGATTTGAGGGAGATGCTTCTGGTGTATCTTTCTCTCTCCTAGACAGTGATGTGGGGAATTTCTGGTTATAAATAGGTTCTCTTACAAGACATAAATTTAAGGCAGTAGTGTTTGCTTTAGCATGTTAAAAATTGACAGAAGGGAATGCATGGTGTGTGTGCCTATTTGGGAGGGATTGCATGCAGAAAATCCAGGTTCAATCCCTGGCATTTCCAATTTGAAAAATATAGGTGATAGGTGAAATTTCTCTGAGAGTCCCAAAATATTTTATAGACCATAGACATGTCATTGGACAGATCAGTAATCTTTTCTGATAAAAGACAGCTTCCCTTGTTTTTAACTTTGTAGGTACTGCAGCTGATTTTCAGCTAAGAATAAAAATAATTCATGAACATTATTTTCAGCACCAGACAAATATATATTTTTAGTTACCTATTTTAATCTGTGCAAATGTTAATGTGGTGTTACAGTTTTATTATAGAAATCTTATGTTGCTGTTAACTGTTAACAAGTTGACTTCAACTTATGGAGACCCCAAGAAGGAGAGACCTTCAAGTAACCTTGGGCTGAAACAGAAGGCCAAAAAGGGGTGGCTTGGAGCCACCCCTTTTAGGCTGGATTGGGGCCATGGCAAACAGACACCCAAACACCACATCCCCAAGCTGGATAGAAGCTGGCATGCGTGTAATTGTCACTGCGGCTTTTGTCCGGCTTAGGAGAGTGGCAAATCTAAACGCCACGCCCCCAAGACAGCATGAAACTACCTTAACCGAGCTGTCTGTTCCAGCCCCTTATAACTAATATCCCTGCTTAGGCCTTGCAGATTCAGGGCCATGGTTTCTTTGATTAAGTCTATCCATCTAGATTATGGTTTTCCTCTTTTCCTACTGCCTTCTACCCTACCACACATTATTGTTTTTCCCAGTGAATTATGTCTTTTTATGATGTGTCCAAAATATGACACTCAGTTTAGTCATCTTGCTTTTTGGGGAGAGTTCAGGCTTGATTTGCTCTGTGGACCATTCACATTCTTCTTGTCCCTACCACGGATTTGAGCATCCACGGATGGCCATGCCCCATTATCCCTAATGGTGGTGTGTGCTCATGGCTGTGGCAGCATAGCCACACACACTGTACACTGCCATTAAAAACATGGGACTTGTGGTACAACAGATTTTGACATCCACAGAGGAAGTCTGGAACAAAACTGCTGTCAATATGAAGGGCTGACTGTATTTGGGTTTTTTTTTTTTTTTTTTTTTTCTTTTTGGCAATCCAGGGTATCCTCACAACTCTCTTCCAGCATCAAAATTCAAATGAATTGGTTTTCTTTCTATCCTCTTTCTTCACTGTCTAGTTTTTAAAGCCATACATAGTAACTGGGTATTCTATAGCATGGGACCATCCTTTCTTTAGTATTCGGTGATATATTTTTACACATAAAGATCTTGTCTGGTTCCTTCATCGCTGACTTTCCAAATCCTAGTTTCTACTTATTTCTTGACTGCAGTCTTTGCTAATGCCTGATCCAAGGTATGGAAAATCTTATTTCAATGTCATCCTTGTCACCTTTTAAATTATGTATATGGTCTGTAGTAATTATTTTTGTTTCCTTAACATTCATCTGTAAACCTTCTTTTGCACTTTCTTCCTTGACTTGCTTTAGAAATTATTCTAAGTCTTTGCTGTTTTCTGCTAGTGATAGGGTGTCTTCTGCATATCTTTAATTGTTGATGTTCCTTCCTCTAATTTTCATTCCTCCTTCTTCCGTAGATAATCCTGCTTTACATATCATATGTTCAGCATACAAGTTAAACAGATAGGGCGATAAAATGCAACCTTGCCTGTAACGGTTGTTGTTAACTGCTCTTGAGTCAACGTCAACTCATGGCAATTCTGTGAATGAGACATCTCCAAGAACCTATCCTCCACTGTTCTGCTCAGGTACCGCAGGATCAAGCCTATGGCCTCTCTGATTGAGTCTAACCATCTGGTGTTTGGTCTTCCTCTCTTCTACTGCCTTCCACCTTTGTTAGCATCATTGCCCTTTCTAACGAGTAATGCCTTCTTATGATGTGGCCAAAGCACGACAGCCTCAGTTTAGTCATCCTGGCTTCTAAGGAGAGTTTGGGCTTGATCCCAAGTTGAAGTCAACTTGTTAACAATTAACAACAACATAAAATTTCTATAATAAAACTGTAATACCACATTAACATTTGCACAGATTAAAATAGGACCCATTTGTTTGTCTTTTTGGCCATCCACAGTATCCTTAGCACTCTTTCCCAGCACAACATCTCAAATGAGGTTTTCTTTCTATCAGCTTTCTTCACAGTCCAGCTCTGACATCAAACATGGTAATAGGGAATATGTCTGCTTGGACAATTTTAAGTTTAGTGTTCAGTTGTATGTCTTTGCACTTTAGAATCTTAGCTAGGTCTTTCATGGCTGCCCTTCTTATTCCTAGTGTTCTTCTGATTTCTTGAGTGCAGTCAAGAAACCATTCCATTCCTAACAGTGGCTTCCTGTCTTGAATACATAGAATCATAGAATCATAGAATTGGAAGAGACCGCACGGGCCATGCAGGATAGAAATCAGGACAATCAAATGTTGTGGCACACTCATTTCTTTAAGAGCAATTCATTATCCTTTGTAAGCTATACAGTCTCTAAAATACAAAATATTTTTAAAAAATTATTTAGTATATTCTGTTACCCACCCTGTGTTTGCTATGTGGTCCCTAGTGCTGGTTCCTTTCCTGAACCCAGCTTGGACATCTGGCATTTCTCTCTCCTTATGTGGTAAGAGTCTTTGTTGTATAATTTTGAGCATCACTTTGCTTGCATGTAAAGTTAATGCAGTGTTCTGTAATTGCTGCAATTCCTGGTGTCCCTTTTCTTGGAAACTGGGATGTATACTGAGCATTTCCAATCTTTGGGCCATTGTTATGTTTTCCATATTTGTTGACAGTATTTAGTTAAAACTAAAGTGGATTCTGTCTCTATAGCTTGGAATAGCCTTATTGGTATGCTGTCTGTTGCCTGGTAACTTATTTATCTGAATTGTTTCGAATGTGGTTTCTACTTTGCTCTTTAAAATAGGAGTTGGTTTTCATTTGGTTTTTCATGTGAATCTGCCATCCTTTCATTTTTTTAATATAGTTCTTCAGTGTATTGTTTCCATTGTTTTTTTGTGGTAGGCCCTCTGTATCCGCAGACTTGCCACCCACGGATCCCAGCATCCATGGATAGCAAGGCTCTGTGTGTGTGGGGGGGGCAGCGGAAGAGGAAAGAGGCGGAGGAGATGGGGGGAGGTGGCAGCAGCAGGGGAAAGAGGAGGAGAGGAAGGAGGCAGTGGCGGAAGGGAAGAGGAGATAGTGGTGAGAGTGGTGAGGCAGGTTTCATGTGGATGGGGTCACAACGTGCCATTGTCCCCAGTGGTAGCTTGGCTGTGTACCCATGCCACCATTGAGGACAGTGGGACGAGCATTTGCAGATTTTGGTATCTGTGGGGGGATTCAAAATGGATTCCCTACGGATACTGAGGGACTACTGTATTGCTTCCTGGTCATTTAAAGTATCCCCTTTCTGATCGTAGAGCATCCCCACTCTTGGTATAAATTTCCCTTTGATTGCTTGGATCCTTTTGAGGAGGTCTCTTGTCCTTCATTTTTGTTGTCAGCTTCTGTTTTGCTGCATTGATGGTTATAGTAGTTTTTCTTAGCCCTGCATATAAACAGTTGGACAATTGCATTGCGAGTTTTTGTTCTATTTCTTTCTCCTTTAACTTTTACTATTATTCTGTTGTACACCACTCTAAAATACAAATAAAGGTGAAGAGTAGTATTTAAAATATAGGTGGATACATACAAGAAGATAAGGACATGTTCAGAGGTGTAGAGCAGTTAATATTGGAACCAGTTACCTAGAAGAATGGTGAGTCAGCATAAGGAGAAGAGACATTTCATGTATCATACGATTTCCTCTCTATTACAAAGGTTTGTGTGTTCATTTGATTTTTTTCTTTAATCTTTAAAAGTAATCCCTAATATGGTTCTCACAATGGTCATACATGTAGGGTGGTGCTGAATAAATAAAAGCATAAATTGTAGAGCCTCTGTAAATTCTGATTTCTTTGGTTCCTGTGGAAGCTGAAAAACAGGATGACTTTACAATAGGAGATTATCACACAGAGAAGGCAAGCATTCTCCTCCTGTTGTTAACCCATGTTAATTGTGTGATGGGGAGGAAGATTATCACACCCCCTCACACTTCTCCCATTCTTCTCCCATCTGTCAAGAGTAATGGACCTGTCATTCGGTATTAACGGGAGTTTCCATTAATACCAAATGAAGGGCCCATTACTATTTATGGATGGAAGAAGAACGGGATAAGCATGCGGGAGTCTGATAATCCCCCCCCCAATCATGTGATTAATATGGTTTAACAATGGGAGACTCCAATGTATGCAAATCTTTTCCACTGTGAAATTTGCCTGGTTTTGTTTCTGAATATCCACCATGTCTCCTTTCCCCTTTTTGTTTTCTCCTTTTAGATCACCTATTTTAGCCTTTGGTATTTCAACAAGCAGAACCAGCGCCGGTGGATAGATCTGGACAAGCCACTGAAAAAACAACTGGATAAATATGCATTGGAGCCAACTGTATTCTTTGGGGTGGTTTTTTATGTGCCTTCTGTCTCACAGCTTCAGCAGGAGATTACCAGGTGAGTCCTGTGAAAATGCATGACATTTATACTCTGTGCGAGGTAGGGAGAGTATTTCAATGTACAAAGAGCTTTATACTGTTCTATCAATGATTTTTTTAACCTTTCTGAATTTGTTTGTAGTCTAGATTGTTGGATAGCAGGGGAGTAATACACACACACACACACTTTTATATTTATTCATAGATTTCAGAATGTTCATAGTTGTTATGAATCAGCAGTGATGGAAAAACAAACACATGTTCTCCTTTCATAGATACCAGTATTATCTTCAACTGAAGAAAGATATCTTAGAAGGAAACATTCCTTGCACATTTGAGCAAGCAATTCATCTGGCCGGCTTAGCTGTTCAAGGTAACTTAATGCAGTTCCAATCACATATAGGTGATTTTAAAGTGGGAAACTTGTGTATTTGGTTGAATGAATACTTTAGTTTTACCCTTAATCTGTACCTGGACTGCTGAGATTCTGTTCCACAAAACTGATTGTTGCACTTCTTCTTAAACCAATGAGAACAAGAAGAATATAAGATAAGAAGAGCTGGATTGCACAAAAAGTTTAACTAATCCTGTGTCCTGCTTCGCACAGTAGGGGCTTTACCGCACAAGCCCCATTCTCACAGCAATCATGTTAGTAAAAGAAAAAAGAAAATAAAGGAACATACCACTTTCAAAGCATCCATTACTTAACCTCTTAATCACACAATTGGGGCTGCTGCATTCTCTTTCTTACTCTCCTTTTACCCAGCCTCCCTGCCTTATGCCCTACCCAGCATGCCTTTCAGCTTTTCTAAAATGTAAATATATAAACTCCTATTCTGGAGTTCTGCTACTATGAGTTACTGCAAGTGAAGTTAAAAAAACAACAGAAAAAAACAATACAGTACATCAAAACAATACAGTACATGAAAGAATACATGTAACAATACAATACATGAAAACAGTTCATTATCAATGGTTTTTTGTGGGTTTTTCGGGTTATGTGGCCATGTTCTAGAAGATTTTCTTCCTGACATCAAACTATAAAACAGAATTCTTGTTGATAGCAAACACATACAAGAAAAATATATAAGAGCAAAACAGCAAGATATGTGTGTAATAGAATGTAGAACATCGTCTTTGTATGAAACTTTATATGATTAGAGTTGTAAATAACACAAAATTAGAGCATGCCAGAGAATAATTGGAGGTTATGATGTTTAAGGAAAAATTGGTTTTATTTAAATGAGATACTATAAAGAAGTTTATGCAAAGAGAAGAGCTGTCTTTGTTTGCTTTCAATATGTATTACATTTTATTTAGATAATAAAATAAAAAATAAAAGAAATTGAAAGAAAGAAAGAAAGAAAGAAAGAAAGAAAGAAAGAAAATAGGGGGGTGGGGAATCTCAGAGGAACCAGGCTGCTTGGGGAATAGTGAGGGGGAAGGAGGACAGGGGGAGAAGGGGATACTGACACCATGTGACTGTCAATTGCACAGTCACCCTATCAGTGATGTTTCACACCTGGGGAGTTGCACAATTGCAAAATCATTGACAGGTTTCCCCTGTCAATAAAAAGGGCCGGGTTGGGGACAGAGCAGCTACAGGTTGGAGGCATCATCATGCAATAAGTATCACCATAGCTGCTTTTTTGTGGTGTAATCATGGTTTAAAAGCCATGTGTAGTAATCTCTTAGGTGCTCAGATGTTTGTGTGAAGTCAACAAGAAGGACATGAGGGGAATAGCACTCTGTCATGGTTTCCCTCCAGCAATTCTGCTTCTGAACCTGGGCCTAGTTATGTCTATTAGCCTTATTTTTCATTCATTGCTATGGTTTACCTCCAGACAATGGTGTCATTCAGGTGGTTCACACTGGTTACTAAGAACTGGTTGTTAAAATTGTTAAAAATCATGGAGGTTAAAAATAATGTTTTTGGATAGCATAATGCTAACTGAATTTAAGGTTTGACTAAGCCTGGTATTTGCTTGTCCAAAATTACTATTTTACCATGCTTTTTTGCCCTGGGCCATTTTAGGCTCCAAATAGGCTTATATAAAAAAATGCCCCCGGAAGGCATATAGGACATTTTGTGGCAAACATATTTTTGCAGGGGGTGCAACTCTTCAAGGTCACGTGGGGTACTAATGGGACCTATTGGCCTCTCACAATTGCCTTCTCCTGCTTCACTGTCTTTCTTTGCAGTACCCGTTACAGATTTACTTTGTTATTTCCATAAAATGCAACATAACATGCGTTATATACATGATACAATTATATACATGCCACACCTCCTTTTTGTCCCTGATTTTTTTCTGTGCCCCCTCCCCTACCCTTGGCCTTCACATCTCTAGTTTGGGGTTATCCATTGGATGTAGGCCCTTAGCTTTCTTTTTCTATAAAATATGAATATCACTTTTGACCTAAGAGTGCCCTTGGTGTACTTTGTGCTCATTAACATTGTGACCATTACTAACTTTGCGGCTGACATACAGCCCCTAAGGGGCGGCATGTAGCCCCTCTTCGTTAGCTGGATCGGGGCTGCAGCAACCTCACACTGCGACCTCAATCCGGCCTTTGGAAGGTGCCATATCTGCGGTGATGTGGCTGTATGGTACCCCTTTGATGCAGCGCTCTGTCTGGAGTGGCACGGAGTCAGGGACGCTGTGCCCCTACTCCATCCACAGGCTGACCTTTTGGGTCAGTCTGTATAGGGCCTTTCTCTCTGTAGTTGTATGTCTGTATTACAAAAAAAATTAATTAAAAAACAAAACAAAATAAGACCATAGTCAATGCCAAATAAATATCACAGCCCCCTCCTATAATTTCTTGTTTTAAAACTATATCTGAATAGTAGACCTGCATGACCTCTGTACTTAATTACTGAAGTGCTTTTCTACTTCAGAAGAATGAAATATATTTACTGGAAACATGGGGTTTCTTTGTGCCACTTTGAGCCATTAGAACCCAACTGCCTCTTGATTAATACAGGAAACTGCTTGTGGCAAAAATGTTTTCCAGGGAACAAAAGTTCAAACCTTGTCACTCAAAAGTATGAGTGCTTCAGAGAGTAATGGCAAAATGACTCCTCGCACTGTTGAAAATTGCTGTTATTTTCTGAAATGCCTTTGAATGGTGCACTTGTTCTCCCTTGGTATGTTTGGCATGTTGAAAGGTAGTATACTTTAATACCTTGGAATTATGTTTTCATTCCTGCAATCTTCAGATTTTCCTCCATGCCATTTTTACTGAATTTATGTGTGGACTCTGTTTAATGAACCAAAACAGTAACGTTGCTATGCATAATAAGCTATTTCTCTTGTTTTTCTTGGACAATAGCAATATTATTACAGAAACCCCAATCAAGAACTAAATTATATAATGCAAGCTGCTATTTCTTCTTTTTTTAAATTTAAATCTGTTTTCATTTTTCCTGTTAACAGTTTCCCCTCCTTTTTTGAGAATATAAGAGCCCTGCTGGATTAGATGAAACACCAGCATTCTGTTCCCACAGTGGCCAATCAGATGCTTTTCGGAAGATCACAAACAATAGAATTTTAATGGGACTCTTGTTGTTGTTGTAAGCTGCCTTCAAGTTGACTTTAACTCATGCTGACCCCATGGATGAGACATTTCCAAGAGTCCGTGTCCTCCACTGCTCTTCGCATTTCCTGCAGACTCATGGCTCTGTCCTCCCTAATTGAGTCTAGCCATCTAGTGTGTGGTCTTCTCTTTCTTCTCCCCTCAACCTATCCTAGTATTATTGTCTTTTCTAATGAGCCATCTCGGTCTCCAGGGTTTGACCATTCGTTTCTCTTTCTGGCTGTCCACGGTATCCTTAGCCCTTTTCTCCAATACCACATCTCAAATGAGTTGATTTACTTTTTGGGATAGTTCCCACTACGATAAGCTCCAAATCCTGATTCGAGGTACATGCCCCTACTTCTCACTAGAAATTGATTCTGATCCTCATTAGATTGGATTCCAGAAGAATAGTTTCTTTATTTTACTTTATTTATTTAAAGAAATAAATGATCCTTGCGGAATAGCGGTCTATAATAAAACTTATTATTATTATTATTATTATTATTATTATTATTATTGTGGAACAAATGCAAAAAACTCAGGGTTTTTGGGCAGCAGTTACTTTGAGGTTCTTTTGAGAAAAATCAGTTCTGAC
Source organism: Sceloporus undulatus (assembly GCF_019175285.1). Classification (NCBI taxonomy): domain Eukaryota; kingdom Metazoa; phylum Chordata; class Lepidosauria; order Squamata; family Phrynosomatidae; genus Sceloporus; species Sceloporus undulatus. Next base: position 350,099,424 of record NC_056522.1, on the reverse strand, counting down.
GTGATTCCTAACAGTGGGAACGTCAGATCAGAATCGATTCTTTCTGAAGGGAGGGACGAATGATGAAGGGGTGATGTTTTGACAGATCCACCATTCCCCCCCCCCGTGCTGTCTGTGTACTTGTGTGTGTGTGTTTTTTTTAATTGATAGAATACACAGTTATTTTATTTTGTAACTACTTGCAAGGCAAGTAGTTGCAAAATCCATCAATCGAAAATTCTCTGCATATATTTTTAAAAAAACATCGCCTTCCTCCTCCTTCCTCCTCCTCCTCCCCAGTGCCTTCATTATTTCGTCGCTTGGCTTCCTCACTTGCTTCCCCCGTGCCTTCCTTCATTTCCTGCTTGGCTTCTCTGGTGCCTTTCTTCCTTCCTTCCCTGCTTGGCTTCCCTGGTGCCTTCCTTCCTTCCCCACTTGGCTTTCCTGGTGCCTTCCTTCCTTCCTCGCTTGCCTTCCTCAGTGCCTTTGTTCCTTCCCCGCTTGGCTTTCCTGGTGCCTTCCTTCCTTCCTCGCTTGCCTTCCTCAGTGCCTTTGTTCCTTCCCCGCTTGGCTTTC
>NC_056522.1:350041881-350098859 GCF_019175285.1 Sceloporus undulatus | reverse complement strand
TCGCTTGCCTCCCTGGTGCCTTCCTTCCTTCCCTGCTTGCCTTCCCCAGTGCCTGTCTTCCTTCCTCGTTTGGCTTCCCTGGTGCCTGCTCGCTGTCCCCGGCCTTGGCTCTCTCCCCTCTGCCGGCCTCCTCGCTATCCCCACCGACCTTGGCTCTGCCCCCCCCCCCCAGCTTGTGCTACATCACCGGCTTCCCCCATCCCTGGTTTGAAGCAGCGCAAATGGGGATGGGGAAAAAATACGATTCAAGTGGCATTAAAAAGATCCCCTTTTATAGTGAGAATGAGGGATCTTTTGAAATTGGTTAGAGACATGGAGCGGGTCTGAATCACAACCTGTGTTGTTTTTCCAGTGGGAATGAGCTCTTTATCTGCTTTTTTCTCTGTCCAGCTCTTACATTCATACATAGTGATTGAAAATACTATGGCTTGGATAATTTTAACTTTATTGCTCAGTTATATATCTTTACTCTTTGGGATCTTCTCCATCTCTTCCATGGCTGCCCTTCCTATTCCTAGTCCTCTTCTTACCTCTTGACTGCAGTGTTCATTCTGGATGATGTTTGATCCCGGGTACTAAAAATCTGTGACTTTTACTTACTTTACTATTTCAATTTCCTCATTATCTAATTCAAATTTATGTAGGTCCTCTGTGTTCATTATTTGTGTTGTCTTTTTGGTCAGCAGTAGACCTTTGCACTTTCTTCCTTGACATTCCTTAGTAATTGTTCCAAGTCATTGATGTTTTCTGCTAGTAATATTGTGTCATCCTTGTATCTTAGATGGTTGGTGTTCCTTCTTCCTATCTATACTCCTCATTTTTCTGTGTCTAGACCTGCTCTTTGTATGATATTTTCTGCATATGAGTTGAACAAGTATAATGATAATATGCAGCCTTGCCTGACTCCTTTGCCTATTGGGAACCATTCCATTTCTCCATATTCTGTTCTGGTAATTGTCTCTTGTGCTGAGTATAGAACTATCTCAGCAGAACTATCAAGTGTATTGGCACTCCCATGTCTTTGAGATTGTTATACAGCTTTTCATGATCAGTGCAATCAAGTGCCCTCCTGCATTGGTGTTCAGAAGCAGTCTGTATCTGATCTAGGAGGCAGCATATAGGCCTCATGTTTAGCTGCCATGGGATTTTTCTCTCTCTCTCTCTCTTCCCAGTTTGTCACTTCCTTCCAAGACTAACTCTAAGTCCTTCTAGAACATAAGCCCCATGTAATAGGGAAGGAATGTGAGGGCATTCTTGGGACTGGCACCTTGATTGTAACATGCCCCTTCTTCCTAGAATCAGGACCTGAAGATGGTAGTGCACGAGTTGGTAATCTCAAGGCTGGACTTCTGCAATGCACTGTACATTGGGCTACCTTTGTACCAAGTCCGGAAACTTCAACTGGTTCAGAATATAGCAGCTTGGTTATGTATGCATCCAAAGCAATCACATTCCACTGATCTTAACATGACTCCACTGGCTGCCAGTTATTTTCTGGGCAATGTATGCAAAGTATGTTGGTTAAAGCCCTACATGATTTATGTCCAAGTTACCTACAGGATCGCCTTCTCCCGTACAATCCGCCCTGTACACTCAGGTCCTTTGAGAAATATTTGCTCCAATCAGCCAGGACTAGTCTGGTAATGGTTTCCCAGAGGACCTTTTCATTGGCTGCTCCCAGACTGGAATGACCTGCCCGAGGAGATATGGCTGATGAAAATGCTGATGGCATTTAATACAATATTAAAGATATATCTCTTTTGGCAGGCCTACCCAGTTCATTTTAAATCATGACTTTTTAATTTGTATATTTTAAGGAACATACTCATATGAGTGTACTTTAATGGTTTTATAGTATTGGGTTTTAACTGTTGGTTTAATGTGTTTTATTTTATTATTCTGTTTTGTATTTTAACATGTTGTGCCATGCTTTGAGGAGAAGTGGGAAGGAAATAATTTATTATTATTATTATTATTATTATTATTATTATTATTATTATTGCCCAGCTGGCAGGCAATCTCTTTACAGAATAGACTTATTGATTGTTTTATTGAATCATTTCCTGTATTGCTATGTATTTTATATGTATTATCCTACTAGAGAGGCCCCTTTCCCACCACCACTCCCTTTGTGTCATGTCTTTTTAGATTGTAAGCCTGAGGGCAGGGAACCGTCCAATTAAAAAGACTGTATGTACAACGCTGTGTAAATTTACAGCGCTTTATAAATAAAGGTTAATAATATGGTTGATCTCATACTGGATTGTGAATGTTATTATTTTGGTTTCATTTTATGTTGAATTGTTTCTTTTATTTTATACTACTCAAAATACTTTGGTATAAAGCAAATTAGCTTTCTATTTTCCCATATCAGGGTGGGGAATCACCTAAGGCTTTTTTTTAAACTCCTGATGCTCCTTGGACTTGTCAAATGCCTCATAGCTCCCCACAAACAATTTGAGGTGAAAAACATGCCCAAATTGTCAGTTACACCTGGCGGTGTCCAGGATGTGTGGTTTAGTAAACACTCCACCCTATGGGGGGAAAACAACCCAACTAGAAATAGACTTGATCATTTCAAACTGCAATTTCAGCCAGTTTTTAGGTGTAGTGGGGCTCCACAGAGGCAAAAATTGCCTATATGTTGCAACTGCCCAGGTTTACTCAGGGCAGTTGTGATTTTTTTTAATTACTTGCCCCCAGTAAATCATTACTTTGTTTTTACTACATCCATAATTTTGCATTTCAGGGATGCCATTTAAAATGTTATTAATGTGAGTTGCTGGAGTCATTCCCTAGTGGAACTCTGTTCTCATTCTACATAATTCAGTTCTTTCTCCCTAAGTCTCTAGCAGTCAAATGCTGAGCAAGTTGCAGATCCATCTTGTCTCTCCTCTCTGCTGTCAAACTCTCCAACTACCTATACATAAAGCGTGGAATGTCAGATTCTCCATTATCTTTGTAACCACTGTCATTTTTATTCTGGGTTGTCAGAATAAAATAAAGAGAGCATGATGAGTTGTTCCTTTCCTGTCCTTCCTTCCTTACTTGTTTGGAAGGGTTAGGTGGACAGTGCATGCAAGAAGAAACAGGAGTCAGGCCAATAGCCTTCATGGTTTAGTAGTACTCACTCTAGTAAGGTTTGGCCTTATTTGTTGTTAGCTGCCCTTGAGTCAGCCTTCACTCATGGCGACCCTGTGAATGAGACATCTCCAAGACCCTCTGTCCTCAACCTCTCTGCTCATGGCCTGTATTGTTCTCCTTAATAGAATCTATCTCCCTAGCATGCAGTCTTCCTCTTTTCCTGCTGCCCTCCACTTTCCCTACAACCATTGTCTTTTTTAATTAGTCATTTTTCCTCATGATGTGGCCAAAATATGACAGCTTCAATTTGGTCATTGTACCTTCCAGAGAGACTTCAGGTTTGATCTGTTCCAGAACCCATTTGTTTGTTTTCTTGGCTGTCCATTCTCTTCTCCAGCACCATATTTCAAATTAATTGATTTTCTTCCTATCAACATTTTTGCCTTCCAGCTCTTGCATCTGTATATTGTGGTTGGAAATACTATGGCTTGGATGATCCTCAATTTGGTGTTCAGAATGATGTCCTTACATTTTATGCTCTCATCCAGTTATTCTATGGTTCTATAATACTACAGTATTTCATAGTATCTTTCCCCAATCCTACTCTTCTCCTGATTTCTTGACTGCAGTTTCTGTTCTGATGAATATTTGAACCAAAGTATGGGAACTCTTAGACTCTTTAAATTTTCTAATTGTCTAGTGTGAATTCTTGTACATCTTCCATGGTCATTATTTTTATTTTTGATGTTCAGCATTTGTCTGACCTTGGCACTTTCCTCCTTGATCTTCAGTAATTGCTCCAGGTCTTTGCTTGATTCTACTAGTAGTATTGTATCATCTGCATAGCTGAGGTTGTTAATGTACCTCCCACCTATCTTCATTCCTCCTGCCTCTGAGTCCAAGCTAACCCAAGCTGGATTGCCTGACTTCTTTGCCAATTGAGAACCATTCTGTTTCTCCGTATTTGGTTTTGATGGCCGCTTCTTATCTTGGTTATAGGTTACGCAACAGGACAATCAGATGATGTGGCACTCTCTTGTGCCCCAAAATGCCACTCCTTGAGGCATACCTGTGATGAGCTTTGGAATTTTACTTTTTAGAATATAATTTACATACTGATTTTGGAATCTATAGATCCCTTGCTGCAACTTTTTAAGGGGGGGGGGAGGGAAGTAGATTTTGATGTATAATGTATTGTATTTTATTACTGTTAGCCACCCCGACTGACCTCAAAGGGGCGGGATATAAATCAATTATTATTATTATTATAACTCTCCTCCCCAATTTAAAAGCTCTGGGCTCATGTTCCTTATAATATATCCGTCATCAAAAGTCAGCTTCAGTGGTATTTTGCACCCTGTAAATGCTTAGGTGTACACTGAGCTGTAATAGCTTAATAGCAGACAATTTTAATATCAGAATATCAGGTGATTCTGTTTTTTTCCTAATTTAATCAAAAGACTAAATATCTTCTTCTCCATTAAATCAGCGAATAACAAGCTGATATGGTCTAAATGAGAGAGTCAGCATGCCATAGTGATTTGAATGTTGGACTATGACTTTGGAGTTCAGTTCCTCAGCTCAGCTATGGAGTTTATCACACGGAGGAGAAAGCATCATGCTCCCGTTTTTTTCTGTTACCATTGCACAATTGCTCAATATTGGAATAGCAACGAAACAGTAATGGGAGATGATCACACCTAAACCAAAAACGATGCAGTTCCATTTTAATTACAGAAGAATAGCGCTTTTAGTGTACATACCTGAAGCGTTATGATTTCATTTTTGCAGTGTCTGCACACACGCAGAAAAGACTTTGCTGAATCGTCCCGTCCCCGTCCCCCCACCGGTCATAGCTGTGATTTTGCACTTCTGGTTTACCTCTGTTGCAGACTTCCAGTATCCAAGTCGTTAGACACTGTTGTTGAGGGATAGAGAATATTTTGGGGATTATTTTGGAGATGGATACTGATACTTAGGAGTTACTGGTATGTGTCCTCACACTTATGGTGAATTGTCTGGAAGGGTGGATGAGGAGGGAGAGAGAGAGGCAGTGCTGAACAGCAAGCCAGGAATGAAAGCACAATTGCGGAATTGAAGTGTTTTGTAAGTATACACCTGTGCTGATAACGTTTCGCTTGCACTTTTGAGATGTTATTAATGATATACTGTAAATTGTTAATACAATCTGACAGGAACATGACACTTTGATAACTTGTTGACAACGTGATAATTCCAACTTCATGTGATCATCTTCTCCTCAGTTGCACAGTGGTAACAGGAAAAAAAACTGGAGCATTACACATTCTCCCCCGTGTGATAAACTCCTATGAAACTCATTGAGTGACCTTGGGAAAGTCACATGCTCTCAAACTCAGAAGATGGTAATGGCAAACCTCCTCTGAACAAATCTTGACTAGAAAACCCATGATAGGTTTGCCTTAGGGTTGCCAAAAGTTGGAAATGGTTTGAAGGCACACAGCAACAAGAAATGGTGTAAATAATAATAATAAAATAATAAAATTTTTATTTCTATCCAGCTTTTTGCCAGGCAGTCAAAGCGGCGTACAACAGGTTAAAATACATCCATATATACATAATGCCCCCCTTAAAACAAGATTAAACAATGTAAGATTAAAAACTACATATTAAAACTGACTAAGCTAAATAAAAGTCATCATGGGCAGAGTTCACTGGATGGGAAATCTTATTTGTGGCCGAGCATTTTATTCCGGGAAGGCTTGCCGGAAGAGATCCGTCTTAATGGCCTTTTTAATGCTCTCTAGATTGGTAATTTGACGGATCTCATCCGGCAGGCCATTCCATAAGTTGGGAGCGGCCACAGAAAATGTCTTCTGGGAAGTTGCCGTCAACCTGGTCTTTAAGGGCTGTAATAAATTCCTCCCAGAGGACCTGAGTGTATGGGGCGGATTATATGGAAGCAGGCGATCCCTTAGATAGGTTGGGCCCAAGCCATGTAGGGCTTTAAAGGTGATAACCAACACCTTGTACTGTGCCCGGAAACTGATAGGCAGCCAGTGGAGTGACTTCAATGTTGGTGTTATATGGTCACTCCTTGCTGTTCCTGTGACCAACCTGGCTGCCATATTCTGTACCAATTGGAGTTTCCGGACTAGGCACAAGGGTAGCCCCATGTAGAGCGCATTGCAAAAATCGAGTCTTGAGGTTACCAGTGCATGTACTACAGTTTCGAGGTCATCCTGTTCCAGGAAAGGGCGCAGCTGGCGTATCAGCTGAAGCTGATAACAGGCGCTCTTGAACATCGCATTCACCTGATTCCTCATCTGAAGTGACGGGTCAAGAAGCACCCCTAGACTGCGAACACAGTCCTTTGAGGGGAGCGTGAGCCCCCCTAGGACTGGATGTTGCAGCCCAATGCCTGGTTTGGGGGCCCCTACCATAAATACCTCCGTTTTGTCTGGATTCACCTTGAGCTTGTTTTCCCTCATTCAATCCATTACTGCCTGAAGACACTGGTTGAGGGGAGAGATACCATCTGTCGTTGTCGCTGATGACCGGGACATGGAGAAATATAGTTGGGTGTCATCAGCATATTGATAACATCCGGCCCCATATCCACAGATGATTTCTCCCAGCGGCTTCATATAGATGTTAAATAGCATCAGGGACAGGATGGCGCCTTGAGGGACACCACAATTAAGCTCTGTTTTTGAAGAGCGACTGTCCCCGAGCATCACCCTCTGGAACCTGCCCAAGAGGAAGGAGGAACAGTGACATGGTGAAGAACTTTCAGCAAGGCATGATGATTGGTCAGTGGTCTGTAGTTTAAGAACCGGGATTTTGCACAGATGTTTCTGTTCCCTGTGAAGTGGGTATCCATTTAACTTCACTGAATATTACACTTGCGTGTTACAGCATTTTTATTCCACTAACTATTATGGCTCCCTCCTGTGGAATCCTGGGATTTGAAATTTAGGGAGTGGCATTAAGAATTCTCAGCCAGAGAACTCATACACCTCACTAAACTACAAACCCCAGAATGACACAGGAGGCAGCTATAGCAGTTAAAGTGGAATAATAGCCCTATTACAATGTAGTGTGATACTGTTATGAATGCTTTAGGTCAGAGAAGAACTCGGCTATAAAGATGATTAATAGATGTGGCCAGTCTACATAGCACATTAGGCCTCTGTTTTATTTTATTTGGCTGCTTTGCTTTATTTCCTTAGAATGATAATCCTGTGTACTAGGAAAGAGTGGCCAAGAATGTTATTTGCTGAGATCTAACAAGTTAATTGGAATAGCTTGCTTATGTAACAGCATTCTGTCATGTTTTTATGTAGCCCCGACTGGCTCTTTAATCATAAGTACTTCAATGAATTATTACTTGTTTGGCTGTTTTTGTACATTTTAGATAGAATGAAATATCTTGACTTTCTAAAATCCCATTTTAGATGGAAAACCAAAAGGCACAAACTACCAAGTTTTATGTTTTATATGACTTCTAGGACTTCTGTGGGATAGGAAACATCTTAATACATTTAACAGATTAATTTATGGTCTGTTCCTCATCCTTAAATGATACTTTGTTGTTCACTCTGTTAGTGACACTTTTATAGTGTTTTAAAAGTTTACTTTCTGTCTGTCTTCTCTCAATTCCTCAGCTGATTTTGGAGATTATGACCAGTATGAGTCACAGGAGTTTCTGCAGAGATTTGCCTTGTTCCCTGTGGTAAGAAGGATCCAGTTTCTTCTGTTTTTAGGGATTGTTTTGGAGATGGAAGAATAGAAATTGATTGGGGAAACATTCAAAGTGAGGAAATAATGCACGGTGGTTATTGATATTTTATTGATACGTTATTTTTGTCTTTAAACAGATGTGGTGTTTTACTTTTTGTTTTATTTAAAGTGACTTCAGGTTTTAAGAGAAGTAACTCAAAATGTTTACATTCTTTCTAAAATAATCAGTGTTTAGAAGTTTAAAAGAGTTTGAAAGTTTAAAAGAGAGCTATTTACTACTATTTTTTATTCTTCTTTAGCCAAACTGTTTGGATTTTTATATTCGCTTCATAGTTTTCTTAGCATATTAATAGCAGAATTTTTAAAAGGCTGTGAAATCAGGGTGAAATTAAAATATCCCACCTCAGTCTGTGTTCTTCTGACATTCTGTCTCATGTTGAATAAAAGTGATTGCTGAAACCTAGCCAACAATAAGGCATAGTTATAATGCTATTAAGGCATACAAGTCTATTGCTGTGTCAGGGCTACTCAAAAATCATCTTAAGACTGAGTTACATGGGAAGCTATCCACATCTAGGTCTTTGTCTTCCAGCTAAGGTAATTCTTTGTTCCTCCAATGTCACCTCAGAGCTACTCAGAAACTCTCTTGTCTGGAAGGGAGGAGAGAAATGATTTTCAACAAGCTGTTGTTTATTCTTTGTGGTTTTATTTAGCCTTTCAGTGATACTTTTATTATAATCTGCTTATGTACAGCCAGCCCTCCATACCTACAGATTCTTTATCTATGGATTCAGCTATCCATGGCTTGAAAATATGCCCAAAATATATAAATTCCATGAAGGAAATCTTAATTTTTCTATTTTATATAAGGAACACCATTTTATTATGCCATTATATTTAATGGAACTTGAGCATCCATGGATTATGGTATCCATGGGGGGTCCTGGAACCAAACCCAACAGATACAAAGGGTGCACTGTAATTTGTCCTGAGTTATGCTTGAAAGCTAGAGCCCTTTCACAGTTGATTCTACTACAAGTTCCATGGTTCCATCCTATGGGATTCTGGGATTTGCAGTTTAAGTAGGGCCATTTAGCATTCTCAGCCACAGAGCACTAGTGCCTCCACCAACTACAAACCCCAGGAGTCCATAGAATGCAGTCATGGTAGATTATAATGGAATCATAATTGTGAAAGGGTACTGTTGTAGAAACACATTAAGGAAGGAAACAAAGTTTAGCAGTTCTTAAAGCAGCAAGACTCCCAGGACTGCAAAGAATTTTCAGTCTCATTCACCCCTTCTCATATACATCCAGGATAGCTGTTAGGTTCTTGAAAGGGACTTTTTTTTGTATTTAACAGCATATAATGGATGTTCTTCATTGCAAGAAATTGATACGTCTCTGGAGCTTTCATACCATCTTTTATGTCTAGGGACTCGGATGGCTTCTGAAAAAGGAAATGCTTGGGACAGATTTGCACACAACTTTGATTCATGGAAGTGGTGCACAGTAATGCTAGAATTCCCTCCCCCACCCCTAATTTTATTGTTGCATCAAAACTGAGGGAAAATCATAATCTCAATATTTTTTTAAATTTTAACTCCTGGAAATGGAATCGAAGGCTTTCATGGCTGACGTCCATAGTTTTTTGTGGGGTTTTCGGGCTATGTGGCCATAGTCTAGAAGAATTTCTTCCTGAAGTTTTGCCAGCATTGCCCAGATGCTGATGAAACGTCAGGAAGGAACTCTTCTAAAACATGGCCACATAGCTCGAAAACCTCACAAAAAACTATCCTGGGAAGTTGTGTATAAACTGGTCCCTGATAATTTTGTGCATATATTACTATGTGTTACCTTTTAAATTGCTAATTTATATGGGAATGAGGCTCATAGCTTCTGTTTGATTCTTCAGGGTTGGTTACAAGATGAAAAGATCCTGGAAGAAGCAACCCAGAAAGTGGCCTTACTCCATCAGAAGTACAGGTAATAGATCTGAACTTGTGACATTGTTTCTGATCTGAATGTTGTTGATGAGCACCTGTTTGTGTTGTAAAATGGGTACATTCCTAATATTTGGATTGGTGCAGACGTAACACTTGTTCTGTGCTAAGCTTGATGATCATATCAGGAAGCAGCTTTGAATAACACAAATATTTCTTTCTTTAAGAGTAGCAGAAACCAGGGATGAAGAATATGTAGACCTCTCACATATGTTACTGAACTTCTATTTTGCTCCAGTAGAGCATTTCCATTATATTCCATCATCCAGGTTTAGGATTGCCAGATTGGATCTGGGATAGGCTTCCTGTAGGTTTAATCGTTGACAGATCTTGGAGCAGAAGAAGATACTGTAAGTGGGATGAATGTACCTGTTCTCCCCAAGCCTCCAGACCTCAATTTTCAGCCACAGCTGTCCCCTCTCAATACAGCTTTTTCCTTGCTGAGGGAGGCAGAAGGAGAAGACCAGAGGAGCACCCAGCCCTGTTTTTGTCACCAGAACCCTGCCTCCATTGGCAAGGCTATAGCCATGATGGGAAGGGATGGCTGTGGTTGAAAGTTTGGGTATGGAAGGAGGATTGTTTGTACCAAAAAAATCTATTCTGTGATTAAATACAGTATGTTTTGTTTTTATTAGGGTAAGCCTGTTTTGCACAAGGCAATGGGTTTTGTTCTAAAAACCTTCACAAACTTTTTGTTCCAGCAAAACAAACACACACCCTGAACAAAAAACTCCTATAAACTTTCCCATTTGGGAGAAAACAGTTGAAAATCTTTTTCTTGTACATAAGATTGAAATAGTCCAGTGGACACACACTGAAACACACTCCTTCCTCGGAGTGTAGTGGAGTCTCCTTCCTTGGAGGTCTTTAAGCAGAGGCTGGATGGCCATCTGTTGGGTATGCTTTGATGGCAGGGGGTTGGACTGGATGGCCCTTGTGGTCTCTTCCAACTCTATGATTTTATGATTCTGAGAAAGCAAGTGGAATCTCAATTCCTTATAATCTTCAATATTTCTGGTATTATTCCCACATGTGTTTACGATGGCCACATTTGACTCCGCTCGGCCACCTCCCTGGCCCAGTTCAAGAAGGAGCTGAAGACTTTCTTGTTCACACAAGCTTTCCCTGACACAGGCTCCAATTAGTCTCTCCCCCCCCCCACGTCAGCAGTGGCACGCTGGCCAGAATGTTTTAATGTATTGTTTTAATGTATTTGTTGTATATGATATTCATGTTGTACACCACCCTGGTTTATAGAAAGGCGGTATATAAATAAAATAATAATAATAATAATAATAATAATAATAATAATAATAATAATTATTATTATTGTCAACTTTTCATACTCTTTTTTCCTTGTTTGGAGAAGGATTACATATTTGCAGCAATAAAATATTGCACTCTGAATATTTTTATGTTAAGCTAGTTAGTAAACAGAATTACTTATTTGTTTTTGAAGGGGGCTCATGCCACCTGATGCAGAGATGTTATATATGCAAGAGGTTGAAAGAATGGAAGGTTATGGGGAAGAGAGCTTTCCTGCAAAGGTAAAATTAGATTTCATTCATGAATTTTATGAATTAGTTTACCATGAGAATGAACAACTATAACTGTGTATTTCTTTTTTCTTTCTTCATATTGAAATTTTGTTTTGAAACGTATATTCTAAGCTGATTTGGAGTGAGACACTCTGATGTGAAACTTACAAATGTAAAATACTATACCTGAACATTTCTGTTGCTTAGCAGAATTTTCAGATGTCCCACCAGAAGACATTTAAAATATTCAAGATTCTGTATTTGGCCAATTAGGTGAAGGCTTTTTTTGTAATACATTTTTATATTGCATTTATAATAAATATTAGCTATTTTGTTTACCTTTGGATATGAAGGCAGGTTAAATATGCAGATTATATGCTCTCACCATACCTACACATGTTCATGTGTATATATTAAAAAAACAGGTTATATATGCACGTGCATACATACATACATACATACATACTTTGCAATGTTGATATGACTATGGAGGCGAAACATGAGAGGTATCAACATATGAAGAAACACTATTATTATTGATCTTCACATTCTTTTGGAAAGATGTCTTGATTGGACCAAATAAAAGGGGACTTTCAGCAGCACTTCTGCTCTTGTAGTAGTAAACAAAACCTCCAACAATGGGAACACGTAGAATAGGGATGGGCAACTGAAAACAAGGAAGGGGCTTTCCCCCTTTGTGAGCTGAAGTGTAGGTTATTTTAGCACATTGGAAGTGACATGATGTCACTTCTTGCTACCTCTTTGGCCATTTTTTGTCCATTTTGGAGAGGTTTGGGTGCCTGTGTGGTTAGGGAGAGCAAATCTGTTTTTTAAATGAAGTTTTGGGAGATTTGGAATGGTTTGGGAGCCAAAAGAAACCCCCAAAACAAAACCTATCCTAAAATCAGCCTGGGGATTTTTTTTTTAATGAGGGGGGATCTGGGGGGCATTGAGTAGTTCCTGAGAGGTCCCCAAGGGCTACATGTAGGGGTTGTAAGGGTTGCATATCATCCACAGCATTCCCTCCCCTGCAACTTAAAAAAGATTTCCTACACTATCTAGAGAATGTTAGACAGTTCATATTCTGGCTGATCTGAAGGAAAAAGGAGGACACTTTAATGACTTTATTTTTCAATGTTGTAAACTTCTGTATTCTTTTACTGATTCCATGTGTTGGGGAGGAGTCAACAACAAATCGATTCACTTGACTGGGAAACATTACCCTCATCGATGACATCAAGTTTATAAATGATCTCTGTTTGAATAATATCATCTGTGTGATCAGATTAGGAAGACTTGTGTTCACTCTGGGATCATTTCCTTTTCACTCAGCGGTGCAGTCAAACCTCAATCCAAACTACACTGTTTCATAATCATCCTCTACTACAAATCCCATCTAGTTACCCTCAGGGTTTCAAACTGCAGGAAAAGTCATCCAGAGGTCTTCAAGTTTGCTACTACAATCTTAAAAGCTCAAAATTAAAGTAATAAATTTGTGGTTCTTTGGATTTAATGTAAACTGATTCAACAAAATAGATTTGTAGGCTTATGGTTTGGAGTGAAAATAAAAAAGGTTGTCATCAAAAACAAAAAATACATCAATGTGCAATTTAGGTAATTTTTTCAACATAATGAAACATTTATCTAGCAGTAGTAGAATAGTTGTACCTCTGTTGGGAAAAAATATCTCAAGTTATTTCATTATCTTTGCTTACTATCCAGGATAGCCAAGGAAGTGACATTTTCATTGGAGCTTGTCTTGATGGAATTTTTGTGAAGCACAAAAATGGCCGACCTCCTGTCATATTTAGGTAAATTTATTTCCCAAATACAGTGGCATTTTCAAACACGTGTTTTCTTGTATGCATTTGCAAGAACCTGAAAGTGTACAAACAGAACATATTTCTCATGTTGAAAGTGCACAGAACAGAGCATGACCATAGGACAGGGGAATAATAGAGTTCCCCCCCCAAAAAAAAATTCGAGGATATTGCCATACAGTTTACTTGAGATGCCTGCTTCTAGTGCATTCATTATTTTCATGCAATGATTATTATTTAAATGTCTTTGCTCTATAAGGTGTGGTGTCTTGTTGTTCATTTAGCTGTTATGATTCTGTATCCGGTTGGAAACATGTGACAAAAGCAGCCAACTAAATAAATAGACAACTCAAGTGGAAGTAAAAGAAGCAGATGAGAATTTCTGCAAATATACAGGAAATATTACGGCAAATGCATATTCTCTTTTGCCTGCATGCAATTACAGTGCAATAATTTATGAGGCCTTGAGAATTTGTGTCTTTCCTACTTCTCTCCCCACTCGTTGTGTAGGTGGCATGACATTGCTAACATGTCCCACAACAAGTCCTTTTTTGCACTAGAGCTGGCAAATAAAGAAGAGACTATCCAATTCCAAACTGTAAGTGAGTGAGCTTTTACTCTTAAAATGATTTTGTATAAGGTATTTCCACAGAATTGTTTATGTGACATTTCAAAGAGAATATTTTTAATTTGTGTTTTCTCATATTGGGTGAGAACTTGCATTGTCAGATAATGTAACATGATGGAGCTCCGTCACCACAGTTATATCTGTGGATGCAACCACAACAAAAAAAAAAAACCACTATTTTTGCAACCTGGAAGCACCCTCACCAAAGTGTTTCTGATGTGCTGGTGATTAGCCCTTGGGGTCCTGCCACAACTGCTTATTCCAAGGCACCTTGAGACTAAGATAACCCTGCAGATATCATTTCCCAGCTCCTCAGAAATGCTTTGGTTAGGGTGCTGCCAGTCTTCATAGATAGGGTTTTGAGGTCACCTTTGGTTATTCACTACTGTGAATGTGAATCCCCAGCAGTTATGAATTCAAAATTCCAGCTTACATTTCTTGTAACTGCTGAGCAGGATGGCAGTCATATCTTTAAATTAGATAAGTATCAGTCAACCCATTTCATATACCACACTCACAGGCCTGTTGTGTCATGAAAATTTTTTGTCCATATGTTCTTGACATTTATTCAATACTTCATCATTTATTTATGAATATCATGAAGTGCAATAGCTTGAATATGTGGAATGAAGAAGCATACATTTTTAAATTCCCTTTGGAGATAACTCTATTCCATGTACTGCAGGTACTTCTGTCTTTGGAAAGTTGATTTTTTAATGAAAATGTCCACATTGCTGTATGTGTGATAGGTTTTCATGGCCCTATCCAGTGGATGGGATAGCTGGGCTCCTCTTTGCTGGTTTCCTAATCAGCATAATAGGAAATTGATGTCAACAGACAGTGGCTCTCACCTGACCACCTATCCAGCTTTGTCTTACATATATCTCTTTTATTCAACAGGAAGACATGGAGACGGCAAAATATGTGTGGAGAATGTGTGTGGCCAGGCACAAATTTTATAGACTAAATAAATGTAGCCTGTAAGTACTGCACCAGTCACTACAGAGTCATTTCATATGCATTCTAACTTTGTATTTTGTAATTTCCTAGTAGGGCATCTTAGGTGCATTATCCTGAGATTGGAACATGTCTACCTTGGAAAGAATTTGGCAAAGAGGAGCCCCATATGAGGCCACAGAATTCTTCATCTTGGTACAGAATCTGAGAATAATGACTCAGATCCAAAGAACATGAGTGGTAGGCAAAGTATATACAGTCAACCCTCCTTATCCACGGATTCAAGCATCCACAGCTTGAAAATATTCCAAAAAAGTATAAATTCCAAATAGCAAACCTTGAGTTTCCATTTTATATAAGGGATACCATTTTACTATTCCATTGTATTTAATGGGACTTGAGAATCCATGGATTTTGTTATCCGTGGGGAGATCCTGGATCCCAGCAAATAACAAGGGCCCATTGTATTAGTACTTTTTGGCACTCTTGTTCAAAAGATAATGTTCCCGCTATGCAGTAGTACAGTGTCACAGGGGATGCATCAGAGTATAAGACAAAGTGAGTAAGGAAGATAAAGTCTGTAATATATATTCTGTTAGAACATGTTGTTAATGCCACGTTATACAAGAAAACTTGTGCAGATGAAGAAACTTTGGAAACAGTGGTCACTTTTCTTACATAGTGCTCTTCTACTAAGATGGCAATAGACCTTCTGTAAGTAGAAGAGGTTCCATCAGCGGAAGGACATCCTCAGATTTAACCCATCAAAATCATCCAGCAAGGCCACTACAAATACAGCCTATGAGGCTCCCAAAATATTTAAATTTCTGACTTTATATTATTTGAATTGTATAAAAGAAGAAAATAATGATGGCAGTGGTTTTGATTCTGATTTGGCAGATTCTGATTTGGCAGGTACACTGTCTGTAGTTCACAACCTCAGTACAAAGTGTTGTTTCTGGAGTGGATAAGATTCATTGATCTAAATTTACTCTTTAGGCTCTTTGTTTTAGACAGTGGAGCTAATTGTACTGATTTTAGATATCTAAGAGTTGCCTCTCCACAGGTTGAGAACAGTGAAAAAATAACTCTCCTTCTTTCTACTAGGGGGTGGATTACTGGAAACATATTCTCCAGTTTCAGGGATAGGTAGAAATTAGATCACTAGATCATTGCCAATTGCTCAGTATGAGATTTTGGCCCAAGTTTCTATTATTTTTTTTAACCATCAGCCACAACAGACGTCTTCCCCTGAACTTAAGTCTGTTATTGAAACAGGTCTTAAAACTCACACTTACCTGGGAATATGTCTCATTGAACATGGTGGAACTAGCTTCTGAACTGTTGTGCATAGGACTGCACTGTTAAATGCAGATTTGTACTAATAAAGGCAAGTCACATTAGCATATGTCTAATGAGGTGCAATAAATAATTGGTTCTGCTCCTTTGCAGCTAGCTTCATCCACTGAGCTTTCTTGTCCTCAGATTCTAGTTAAAAACAAAGTAGGTCCCACAAACTGGACCAGCTTGAGATGGTGATTTTGTTTACGTCCCACTATAATTTCTGTTATCATCTGTTATCATAAATAAATAAATAACTTGTGAAGGAACCACATGCAAGTGTAGTATACAATAGATGGGCTGAAGAGAGATTAAGTCAAAGGTCAGCAATCTAAAATCTTATCAGATAATGGAACAAGTGAAGCTCATGTCATAGGAAGCAGTTCCATTTTGCTTCCATGGGCTATTAACTGTGCTGATTTGGTTAACTTCTGTCCCTCATTGCTTCCATAAGTTCCTTGATTTAAGTGTCCTGAGGCAGAGAGTCATAGCCCCGAGTAACCTTTGATTTTCATATCATTTCCCAGGAATATTGAATTATTAATGTAAAGTGGTTCTTAATTTTGTATAGTGAGCACAGTGCACTTACTGTTTAGTGATACTGTGGTATCAGAAGTATATAGTCAGCCCTCGGTATCCACAAATTCTGCAACCATGGATTCAAACATCCATGGCTTGAAAATATGTATTTTAAAAAATCCAGATGAAATTGGGTATGTTCAAGGTGGTATGGCCGTAAACATATTTTTTAAAAAATCCCACAAGAAAATAATCCAAAAAACAAACTTTGATTTTGCCATTTGATATAAGGGACACCATTTTACTATGCCATTGTATATGGTACTTGCGCATTCACAGATTTTGGCATCCATGGGAAGTCCTGGAACCAAACTCCAGCAGGTACCAAGGGCCCACTGTACAATGTTGAAACATTAACTTCATCCCTCAAAACAAGTCCGTAGCCAAACCAAACATTGCACTTCCTGGGACTCATGAGATATGGTGCTGTGGAGCACACCATAGTGAATTTTTGTATAGTTTTGTGTGTCTTTTGGTTTATTTAACATGGCTAACATTTTTTCTTTAGCTGTGTGGATTAGAACTTATATTTATAAAACAGCAGCAGGGAATCTTGCCTAACTCATGCCTGCTGGCCAAAAATAAAAGCTATCTCAGAAACCACTTCTGTTGCATCCCTGTCATAGACTAACAGAAACTTTCTATGGAATCAGGTTTATGTTTTCATTTTGTAGTAGAAGAGGGGCTGGGTGGTCATGACCATAAAGAAAGAACACCCTTCAAAAGCCCACTGGAAGATGGACTGCAATGTCTCCTCTTGTAACCAACATCCTTTCTTTTTCAATGTGCTATTTCATTGCCTCCATTTTGTCTGCATGTACCTTGTCTTTAGAGACTCCCCAGACTCTCCGCCTGAGGAAGGCTCTCAGAAATCTTTCCTCATTCTTTCCTTTCCACGCTTTCCAATCCTTTCTCGTCCTTCTCTACCCAAAGGGTGAGCCAGAAAACATTCTCTTTCTTTCCTTCTGTGTTCTTTGCATGCCAGGTACTTGTACTATTTCCATATGTACTTGAGGCAGGGCTGCCTTTTACCAATTTTGACCAGAGGTTGGAAAAGTTACTCTTTTGGACTATAACTTCCAGAATTGCCCAATCAACGTCACTATAATGATCCAAAAAAATAACATTTCCAAGCTCAGACTTTGAAATTGTGTTATTAAATGCAGTCATAGCATTGGGAATTGGGCTTCAGAAGTAGAACACTGTTATTTGCCTGTTGAATACGTGAGCAATTCACCTTGACATTTTGTTTCAAGACAAATGTATCTAAGTGCTAAGCATGTTCAGGTCAACATTTTAGGCAGGTGGAAGAGGCAACAACATTTGAGATACTGCAGAAATAAGTGGCAAAGTGCTTCAGAGTTTGTGTGGATGGGTCTCATCTAGGTCGCAGTTCCCTCTGCACTACCATGCAACATCATTATGCTCTACTATTCATTATGTTCTACAGTGCAGGCCAGTCTTAATGCCACCTGTGGCTATGCCTGAGCTGAAATGGAAAGCCGCCTCTTGATGTGCTTAGTCAATGGCATCCAAAAAGAAAAAAAGGAGAAAAATGTGCTTGAAAATCTACCAGTTGTGGTCAGACAAATGCTTGTTTTGTTGAGAGTTAGAAATCAAGCTAGGCATACTATTTATGGTACAAGCAATTCTTGCAGGATTTTGTTGGTGGCTAAATAAAACACTACAACTCTCACTGCCATAGTTGAGTACATTTCTGGAAATCCAGACTGTTCCCTCTCTTAACTCCTGATGTCATTGTAATACATGCAGTGTATTCTGCTGGTGAAGAAGGAATGTTAAAAGGTGTGGCATTGTCCTTGATTTGCTTGTGCACGTGTGTGAAAGTGTGTGCAGATGTGTGCACATTTTCTCCCCTGTGGTCTACTACCTTTGTTTATAATGGTATCGGCTCGTGAAATAGCCATCTTTTTAAGTGTTTGAAATGCTAAATTTTGTCTAAGGATGCATTTGTTGGACAATTTATTTCTAATTAAACTTGCATGTGATTCCACTTTCACTTATATCACTGCAAAATACGTATTTTTACTTTATCATTTCTTTTTGTTTTGTAGACAAGCTCATACGGTGACAGTCAATCCAGTTAGGAGGCGATCATCGTCCAGGTTGTCTCTGGTAAGGTCTTTGGTTCTAAAGTGCTTCTTACTTTTTTATTTATTTGTTTTTAAAGTTATATATTAATGTGAGCAAGCTTGCCCCTTAAACAAAATGAGCACTGTAGATCTAAGTTATTGAGACTACAAATGGTCAGTTGTGTATATATCTTTAGCTTCTTAATCATTCTTTAATTGGACTACAGGTTCAAGTTGATAGAACAATTATTTCTGTCACTTCCATGAATGAAGAGATTATAGTTTCTTTCTTAATCATTCCTAACTTCATTTATGGCAGGCAGTCCACCCTCCTAAAAAGAATACTGAAACAATTGCTCTGTACCACATCTGAAGAAATGCATTTATCTTCATGAAAGCACATGCTAAAATAAAAACCAGTTAATATCACAGATGTTGCTACATTCCTCTGCCCCCCCCCCCAATTCCTTCTTCTTATGCTGCAAGAGGCTAGCATTGCAACTTGTTTCAGAACTAAGGGCCCAAACAGACAGGCCAAAAAAAGCTGCTTTGGATCACTTTGGAGGTGTGCTGTTTAAATACTGCATGCATCCTAAGATGCTGGAAGCTGTGCCAAAGCTACATACCTCCAAAGTCACCCAAAGCAGCTTTATTTTGGCCTGTCTGTTTGGGTCTTAAGTTAATGTGTACATGGAGGCCCAGTCTACAACATTTTACAGAGGGGCTGTTTATCTAGAAGTTTCCTGAAGATTTTAACAGCATGTAAGAAATTGTACTGTCTTGTCTATAGAATGGATGCTTTAGCTGCACCCAAAATAAATAGAAAAATGTTTCTCAGTTGTGTTCTTACAATTGTCTTTGAACTGTGTTGCAATAGTGAGTCAACCTCTTCAATTAAATTACTGTAATACAATTATAATTTGAGAGAAGTTCCTGAGAATGAAGTTTGCACCATGTGAATGCCAGATTTTGCAACACTATCCTATGCTATGCAAATTAAGTACAGTATGTTAAACATCCTTTCTTAACTGTATGGTGTCACACAGTTTTAATATATGCATATTTGTAATATTAGCACTTTTAACATGCTGAAGCATGTTAGCATTCTCTGAATACTAATGGTCAGAAAACATGTGTTCTGTTGGCCACTGTGGGAACAGAATGTAGACTACACAAACATTTGTTCTGCTCCATCACAGTTTTTATTCTTTTTCTTCTATCCATGTTCATGCCTTCATTTTGCCAAGGGAGGAGTGTAGCAAGGGAGAAGAACTTGCCTAATGCAACATACTAAACTTAATGAAAGAGCGTAGATCCTTACTTATGAATCAGACTACAGTGGCTGTTTCCAGTTTTGCAACTGAGTTTGACCATGGGTGAGGAGAATTGGTACCCATGTTTTGAGGGTCTGAAGAAAAAACTTGGAACTGACTGTGGTGATTACTGCATCTTGTTGTATTATATTTATTTAGATGGAGAAAGGAAGATAAGCAAATCTTGAAAAGCGTTCATTTGGCTACAAGTCCTCGAAACCTCAAGCTAGCAAAGGAGTTGTGTTCCAAAAGCTAACCTTTTTGAACCCTGTCATTATATTCAAAACATTATAAGAGCCACAATAGGTGGTCTGGCACTCTTTTTACACAGTGGTCAAATCAGTTGCCTATGGAAATCCTACATGATAGTGGAGTATCACATTTGGCAGATAGGTTTAAAATCAGTACTTAACAGAAATTCAGTACTGGAGAGACTACTAGTAGGAACCCTAGTAGGGGAAAAAGCCATCATCAGTGCCAACTTGCTTCACTGCAACCCCTGTTTCTGGAAGGTTAATTCCTTGTGTAAGACTTAGCCTCCTTCTCCCAGATGCTTTTTCTGAAGAGGACACAGCCCACATCTTTTCCCCCAAATCATGCAAACTGTGTCTCAGCATCCAACCATCCCTCATTAGTTTCTTCCTCATGAGAAGTGTGGGGCACTGTAGTAATTTTTTTTTTATGACAGAATGAGAATTCCTTGTTAAGAGCCAGGAGCTGGCTGCTGAAGGTTTATTGGCTTAATGTATGTTTTAAAAATATTTTTTAAATTATCGTTTTTACAGTATTTGTTGATGGATTTTAATATATATTGGTTTTATATGTTCTTTTAACTGATGTTATGTGTTGTATTATTTGTTATTAGAGAGAGGCAGGTTATTATGTTTTATTAGGGAGAGACGGGTAAGAAATAATAATAATAATAATAATAATAATAATAATAATAATAATAATACTGATTGATACTGCCAATCAGCTGTTTGACAACTGTCACACCCTCTGCCCCCTTGACCTCCACAGATGGACCAGATGATTAAAAAAGAATGGTGCAATTGTAAAATTGTTCATATTCAGTTGTGCACTGCCCTTAGCTAATCAAAATCTGTTTGTAATTGCTTGTCAAAATGCAGGCTTCTCAGCTGAGCATTTGTTTGTATGTAGAGCAGAGTTTGGATGTGAACATAGACACACCAATACCTCTCCAACCCTGAAAGATATCCTGGCAGATTTTATTTGCTATGTATCATTGCACCTCCTGCCTTGTGGTCAGAGGTACTAAGATCTTTTTTAAAAGCACTGCAGGCAGATTGGCATCCCAAATATCTGAACTGGGTTAAAGATTTAGGATCTTTTGTTATCAAGTGTATACTTCCACTTACTTCAACAATATTTTTATAGCAGTCCAAGCCACAACCTTATATGATGGCACCAGCTCCACCTCAGTTACACTACAATGGACACTTCACAGAACCATATACATCTTCACAAGGTAAATATTCAGTTTGTTCAGAGACTGAAAGATTTCTTTCTGCTAATGTATTATAAAGGGCTTTTGTTGGGGATAGGAGGTACATTCTCCAAAACTGGATATGGTTTAGAAGAACCTTGAGAATCCTTTTTGTCTATTGGCTATTAATCCTGTTTTAAGGGGGGGGGGGAGAATTTGGGACATAATGTTGTGAATGTGGATATTGTGAGCCGTTTTGATTGTCTCATCACAGAAAAGCGGGATAAAAATAAAAGTATTATTATTATTATTATTATTATTATTATTATTATGAAGTAAATTTGACCCAGTCAGCTTCTGGATGCAGCCTATGTGAGTACCCTTCATGTAGTAGTAAAGGGCCAAGCCTGACTATACCAGTCACTGGCTGCTTTCCCTTCTAGCCCAGTCTTCTCTGTTTTAGCTGAGACTGACTGTCTAGAATCTCAAGCCAAAGTTTTTCCCATCCAGAGCTTAATGGTCTCTATAACCATGACATTTTGTTCTGTGTTTTCATTATAACTGTGAGCCTACTCTTGAAAATAGAAGTAACTTGCTGAACAGAAGGAAGAAAACTTGACTGACGAGCCTTCACCTTCGCCCGCGGCTCTCATTTCCTCTAAAGTAACCTGGGAGCTGTGTTAGAGTTGGGCAGAGCCAGAGGCAATTTAGGGAGGTTCAAAACCTGCTCCTTCTACCTTACTTACCCCTTTAGCAGTTAGGCTTGAAAAAAATCTCTTGTTGAGGCTTTTCTTATTGTTACAAAAAGCATTTGATCTGCTCTTCATCTGAAAAAGCTCCTAGAGAGAGGTAATGAGGGAGGGAATTATCCTTCCCTGTTCAGCTCTGAGCTTCCCCCACCACCACTTCCTGCACTGCAGTTATACTTGAAAAAAGGCTCATTGATAAAGCTGTGTTCCTGAGTGCATGGAAGCTCCTGGTCACATTCAGGCATGAAAGAATTTCCCATTCACATTCAAAATGTCCCTGCTCAAATTGGGAGAGTCCGAAGCAGAGCAGGCAGGAACCTTGTGGAACTGCTATGCAAGTGTATCTCCTTTTCCCCATTTGAAAGCCTACATAAGAGATGTTTCTAATGTTAATACATAAGAACTTCCTTTCTCCTGGGTTTGATCATTGGCACATCTAGGCCAAATCGGTTGCCTGTGTTTTGCAGTGACTCTCCAGGGTTTTAGGCAGAATTTGTTCTTAGCCTTGCCTTGAGATCCCTGGTGCCTCTTACCCAAAAATTAACCAGGCCCATACCTTCCAAAACTAGCTGAGGTGTGTTCCAGCTGGTAAAGGGTTAAATACCTTTTGGTGTGTTTATTGTGCCAGGCTCAAATAAGATATTTAGTACTTAAAATATTGTGTTATTGACAGTGAACTTGTCAGGGTTTTATTTGTTGACCCAAAAAGTTCTGTTTGTAATTCAGAATTACATTGGTGAGGTAGAGGGCTCATGCTTCAAAAACAGCCATTGTGGATTTTTGTTTTTGTTTTTACTGTTTCTGGATAGTAAATGGGTGATCTCACATGTATTTCAGATAATCTCTATGGGAATAACCAGAATGGCTATTACTGCCATTCACAGACCAGCCTGGATAGAGCACCACATGACTATAATGGCAGAATCCGCAATGGCAGTGTCTATAGCGCTCACAGCACAAGCTCCTTGAATAACCCACAGCACTATATGCAGCCATCGCCTATGTCCTCCAACCCAAGCATTACTGGCAGTGATGTCCTCAGACCTGATTACATCCCATCACACCGGCACAGTGCCCTTGTACCACCTTCTTATCGGCCTACCCCAGATTATGAGACTGTCATGAAGCAGCTTAACCGGGGAATGATACATTCAGACAAGCAGAGTCATTCCATGAGAAACCTCAATATTGGCAATTCTTATGCGTACAGTAGGCCCGATGCCATGGTATACAGCCAGCCTGAAATCCGAGAGCATGCAAATTTCACTTCCCCTCACTCTGGGCACTATCCATTTAATTTAAATTATAGTTTCCATAGCCAATCCCCTTATCCCTATCCTGCTGAAAGGCGTCTAGTAGTTGGAGCAGTGAGTGTTCCCGAACTGACAAATGTTCAATTGCAGGCACAAGATTATCCTGCACCAAATATCATGAAAACTCAAGTATATCGCCCTCCTCCCCCTTATCCTTATCCTAGGCCAGCCAACAGCACCCCAGACCTGTCCCGACACCTCTATATCAGCAGTAGCAATCCTGACCTCATCACCCGACGGGTCCATCACTCAGTCCAGACATTTCAGGAAGACAGCTTGCCAGTTGCACATTCCCTCCAGGAAGTGAGCGAGCCTTTGACATCAGCCCGGCATGCTCAGTTGCAGAAGAGGAACAGTATTGAAATAGCTGGTCTGGCCCACAGCTTTGAGGCTATGAGGATGAAAGAGAGGACCATGTCAGCCTCAGCTGCAGATGTAGCCCTGACAAAAGTGGTCCCTGCTGGATCCCAGCCCACTGTTTTCTTGGAAAGAACAAAGCAAGAGGAAAATGAGGAACAAGAAGAAAATGTGAATTATGGGCATAAGAAGTCTCTTTCAGATGCCACTATGCTGATTCATAGCAGTGAGGAAGAGGAGGATCTTGAAGAAGAGAGCAAGATTAATCCAGCCCTCTCTCCATTCATTGATGGTAAATCCCAGCTTCCTTCTGTCATTGGTTGTTACCCTCCTGAATCCTTATTGAACTATCCTTACAGTTCTGTTGCTCCATCTCCTGGTCCTTTACATATCCATGAACCCAAGCTGCATATTACAGAGAGTGAGAGGCGGGTGAAAGATGTGAGCCCCACCCAAATCATGGTTGACACTCAAGTACAGAGAAGAGGTGATGGGATGTTGACTCCATCTGTGTCTGAATCCGATCTAACAATGTCTGCGAGGTACAGAGTGCGGAAGGATTCTGTAAAGAAGAGGCCTGTATCTGAACTACTTTCAGGGAAGAAGAATGTAGTAGAAGGGCTACCTCCTTTAGGGGTGAGTTTTGCTGCAGAATTTTCCTCTTCTGTTTCTGTGTTGTATCATAAAAGCCTCTTACCAGAATCAGTCAAAGGACCCAAAAGCATTACAATACTGGCATCCTGTTGGTTAGTCTCAGCTAGAGTTTTTGCTTCTGTACACACAAGAATTTTAAAAATATCTATGAAATCAGAGCTGGTAGGTTTATGATTCTCTTCCAGCTTTGTCTTTCAAGAAAGAAATTGGCAATGTGAAAATTGGCCCTAAGAAAAACTAGTCAAGTTCAGAGATTTTTTAAATTAATGAACAGTATAAACACAATTGAAACTGTTCCAATAATTAAATATTTTTATAATTTTTTTCATTTTTTGTCCATGTTTTCTCTCATATTGTATTCTTCCCTTTCTTCTACTTACAGTTGATTCTGATTTACATTACCTTCTCAAATGAATTCTTTTGACTTACAGAAATTTTTGCCCCCCTTTTTTGATCACTTTAGCTTGTTTTATTCTGTTAGCAGCTGCTAGCTAACAAAGACTGCAGTTCTGTACTTTCTTACATGTGATTACTATTGAATTCAGTTGGGCAGATGGAAAAGGGTATCCAGAAATATGATTCTAGGAATTCATACTGTTGCCAGTTTTCTTCAAAGCAGTTGATATTAACACTTGCTGAATTTGTCCTGGAACATGTCGATACCTAGATTTTTACTTTAGTCACAATTGTGTTGAAAAATGGTTCCTCAGATGGGATAGATGTGGGCAAAATTGCTTTCAATTTTGTTTTTCTAGAATATTCTAGAAGATCTATTGTGTTGCCTTACCTAGATCTTACTTTATGAGATGGGGTGGAAATATTGTAATACAATAATAAATACATTCACCCCTCCATATTTGCAGCTTTGACTTTTACGGATTTGATTATTAATGGATTTTATTAATACGTTCTCTCTAGGAATATCTAGGTCCTCCAGCGCAACTCTTATGGTCAACTTTAACCAAAAGTCACACTAAAGGGCCTAGAGAGATTGCACTAGGCATTTGTAGCTCCTCCAGCGCAATTCTAGGGACAATATCTGGCAGATGTTGACTATAGAGTTGCACTGGAGGACCTAGAGATTTTTAGAGAGGAGATTTCTAGAGAGGTGTTCTCTCAGGTAAAAACATAGTGTTTTTGTTATTTACTGTTTTTCCACATTCATTGGGGTCCTTTGACCCTAACCTCAGAGAACATGGAGGGACTAGTGTAATAAAGATACTCACAGGACAGGGTTTCGTTTTCATTGGTAATGATTTGAAGGATTGCATTAATTGAGCATTAGCTTCATGGGTGTGTTAAGTGAGCTACGTTAACTACAAAATCCTATGTCCCCCTCAAAAGATATGCTACATTTTGTAATTTTAAAAAGTACAGCGCACCTGCATCATATGTAGGTGCGCTATACGCGGATTCCAGCATACACTGGAAGCCGCGCCAGTAAGGCTTCTCCCACGCCCTGGAAGAAACAATGGGGTGCGTGCCACGGGAGCGAGCCCCATTAATTCTAATGGTGCTTAAATTTACACACTTTTTCCCTTAAGCGGCGGGGTCCGGAACGGATCCTGGCGTAAGGGAAAGGCCAACTGTATTTTCTAGAATGAATCCTAAATTTTGTAAGTGCCACTGTAAATGTGTTCTTGACATGTCCAACTGAGTTCCCTAATGAATACCTGAAGAGATCAACACTATGCTTTTTCATTTATATCCATTATATGCGAGCATGCCTTAAGCTGGAAGCCCATGCTGGAAGAAGTCTCGGCGCACCAGCCCCATTGCTTCTAATGGGGCTTGAGCATATGCATTTCCCCCCTTATGTGGGGGGTGGGTGGGTCTGGAACAGATCCTCCACATAAGGGAAAGGCGCACTGTACCATATAACAGGTGTAGACCCAAAACCCCAGAAGGGTCTTTGGATGATTAGCATGGACTTCTGTCTCCTAGCTATTCAACAGTTACAACAACAGAATGATTTCTGTCTACCTGGTTTCCCAGAGTAATATTACTGAAAGAAAAAAAGGCTTCATGTAACAAGAGATGGGTTTTTGTGTGGAAGTCTTACCCTGGATCAGAATTCTTAAAATTATAAGTGTATATCTTTTGTGTCATGGCTCCAGTTGCTGCCCTGGTGGTGCAGTGGTTAAATGCTGGTACTGCAGCCACAATGTTGTACGTTCGATCCTAAAGGAGGGCTCCAAGGTCCACTCAGCCTTCCATCCTTTTGTAGGTTGGTAAAATAAGTATTCAGCTTGTTCACTGATAAGCGGTATAGAAATGTACTTTCTATTGCTATTGCTATTGATGGATGACAAGGTTGTTGCAGTAGTGTCACTGGGGGTACAAGGAGTGCGGGCCACATCGGGTGACACCTCATCTTTCTGCCTCCCATGGGCATTGTTTTGGCCTGCTCAGGGCCTCCTCTGCACCCTACGGAAGCTCCTCGGGCCCACACTGGTGCCCTGCCAGGCCTCAGAGGATCTCCTTGAGCCCGCGGTGACTCTCCCCGAGCCTGGGTGGGTGCTCCCCGGGCCTGGGTGGGCACTCCTCAGGCCCACACTGGCACTGCCCAGGCCTGCAGGGGTGTAGCTGTAGCCCTCACGGACATTCTTTGAGCCGCCAATTTCCAGAAAGCCCACTGGAAGTCTGGAGCTGGAAGTCTCGCCCATTCAAGAAGTCCCGCCCTCCGCACCAGGTGTCACCCATTGCAGGGACACCACTGGGTTGTTGTGTGCCTTCAAGTCGTTTCCAGCTTTTCATGGAGTTTTCTTGGCAAGATTTGTTCAGAGGAGGTTTGCCATTGCCTTCCCCTGAGGCTGAGAGAGTGTGACTTACCCAGCATCTCCTTGTGGGCTTCATGGCCAAACTGGGAATCAAATCCTAGTTTCCAGCGACGTAGTCCAATACTCAAACCACTGTGCCACATGGTTCTAGGAGAGGGGAAAGAGAAAAGTAGATTCTGTAACCCTAAATTCTACATGCCCTTGCTGTACAGAATAGTGCCTGGATTGTCATCACCGTATAGTGACAATCTTTATCTTGTCTGACTATTACAGACTGTAGACTGAGTACCATCCTGGTGCATTGTGATACACATCCAATACAGCACATGGTGTAGCCAGTGGTGTCACTAGGGCAGGGGTGCAACCACACCAGGTGACAACCCAGAAGAGGAGTGACATTCAGTTGGGCCCTCTTTCCACTTCAGTGTAGAGGGGCAAATGCACTCCCTTCACGTCTGCTGTGTCGCCACGTTTTCTCCCTGGGGAGGAAGCCCAGCAACAAAGCAGGAGGGGTGAAAGTACACCCTTCCCAGGTGACACCCAAGCTATTGACACCACCGGGTGTAGCTGTTAATCTTTACCAACATCTGTTGTCCCACAGGACTCTTAGCCCTGTCTAAAGGACCCCTGGTGGCGCAGTGGTTAAATGCCTGTACTGCAGCCATTCGCTCAAAACCACAAGGTTGCGAGTTCAAGACCAGCAAAAGGGCCTAAGCTCGACTCAGGCTTGCATCCTTCCGAGGTCGCTAAAATGAGTACCCAGACTGTTGGGGGCAAATTAGCTTACTTGCTAATTAGCTTGCTTGCTGTTCACTGCTATGATCTTTGGAATAGCGGTATATAAATAAAACAAATTATTATTATTATCATTATTATTATTATCACTATTATTATTATTAATAGGTTCTTTCCCCTACAGGTGTTTTTGCTTGCCTTTACATGAATGGCCTGAAGGCCCCAGATCTCATTTGATCTTGAAAGTTAAGCAGGGTCAGCCCTGTTTAGTACTTAGATGGAAGACCAATACATGTACCAGGTTCTATAGGCTATTTCTGAGGAAGGAACTGACAAAACCACCTCTGAATATTCCTTGCCTAAGAAAACCCTATGAAACTTATGGGAGTTGCCATAAGTTGACAGATGATTTGAAGGCACATACACACATTGGTGTTTAAAAGAAATGTAAAATGTATTTAACTTGATGCTAGTATGATTTTGGGGGGGCATGTTTTTAATTGTATTGTTCTTTTAATTTGTGAGCTGCTTTGAGTCCCAATTTTGGGACAAAGTGGGATACTATTACTATTACTACTACTACTTGTACTGATCAGATATTCTCAGATTTGCCTTCCTTGAAGAATAGTTATGTGAATGACAGGGTGAGATATTTGTCTGTCAGACTTGGAGGAAGAGCAAGATAAAAGCAAACTGCTGGGAATCCATGGAATTTAAGTGACTTCTTGGATGCCAGACTACAGCTGTCCTACTCTATTTTTATACTATTACCTGCAGTTATTTCCCAATGTCCATTGAGTCTTTCATGCTGCTAAGGTCTGTTTATCATTCCTGTGAAGATTCTAAAGTTTGAAAAGGTGGAATGAAGAAAAGCAAGATGGAAGGAATGTTGCTTTGCTACTGCAGTCTCTATAAGATGATGTTAGCTAGGGAAGCCATTGGTGTGCCTTTTTTCCTGCTTGCAAAAGAAGAGCTGCTTCTCTTTTCCAGCTCAGTCTCCTCACATCTCATCTGACTTAGGCTGCTACTGCATTATGTTATAAGGGTCCCTTATTCCAGCAGGTCATGAAAAAAACCAGAGCTGAAGCCAAAAAAATAGGACCCTTGAAGTTAGCTGCTCTCAATGGACTGACGTTATCTCGGCTGCCACTGCCAGATGAAGGAAAGGAGGAACCCACCAGAGCTACGAATGATGAACGGGTTGGTTTCATGTTTTCTCTCAGCTGTGTATTTGAAATTTATATTCACTTTCCACGATTAAATAATCTTGGGTTCCCTAGAGATAAGTTTTATTTGAGCAAAGACACCAAGATTTGGTCACCACTCTATCAAGCTTATAGGAAAAATTCCACACCATTTACCATTTTTGATGCTTGTTTTTTCTCAGTACAATCTTGTATTTTATGTTATACTTGACCCTTAAAAATTACACATCAAGCCTTATTGAGCAAAAAGGTGGCACTGAAATGGGTATATATCTACCCTGCAGTGTGTACCCCTACCTGCAAAAGTAAATTGAATGGCTGGACTCTCTCTGGTGGCATCTCTTGACTTTGGGATTGCCTCCATGCCTCATTAAGTTTGGGAGGCCAGTATAAAGCTCCTAGGCTACATCCTCTGTCATGCAAACAAAGTCTGTCTTTGTACCCCAGCCCCATCAGTCTGCTCCAGAAGATTCCCTGGTCATCCAGAGTAGGTCTGAGGAACATATTGAATCCTGCAGAGATGAGGAAACAGGTTCATCAGCAATGTTTGTTGAAGACAGCATTTTCCCAGTCTTCTTTGGCTGGCATCCTATTAGTGGGATAGACAGGTATATGTTTATTTGGGAATTAGTAGAGGTTGATATTCTTTCCCACTCTCTGTAGCAACTGAAGTCCCCACCCCCCACCCCGCATTGCCAGATACAGGATGACTGCATTATCCATTGAGATCTCCAGAGGACTATGGTGGATCTCAGTAGATGGTGTAATAAATCTGTATCTGGCTACGGGGACATGGCCTGATGCTTCTCCGATCCCACCTTGCTGTCTTCCATCCATGGAATGGCAACAGAGGAAGGCTGCAGTGGCTAAAAGGTGAGACTGGAGAGAGGCTGCTGAGTGGACAGATGTAGTTCTGCAAGTGGAACTATTGCACTGTGCTTTACATAATCTTGGCCCTTATTTTATTTGCAAATTATTTTTGGATTGGATGCTAAATATCACTTGTTATTTTATAATTGTTCTGTGTTGCAAGCTGCTGTGAGGCCTAGCTCAAGTCAAAAGGCAGGAATAAGAACTGTTTAAATAAAGTCAATACTAATAAATGCCTGGGATGTGGTATCTAAGGTTTTTTAAAAAAAACTTTTTCAAGGATTTAAATCCCACTTTTCTCCCACAATGGCATTCAAGGTGAGTTACAGTAATTTAAAAAGAAGTAAAAACATTGATTACAAAAGTAAAAAAATAGTTAAATATCATTAATATTAAAACATAAATTAAAAACACTTCGGGCTGAAACAGATCGGCAGTAAGCCCTGACTTGGAGGCAGTACGGGGGTGTGGCGTTTAGATGACGCATACCCTGACACCGCTCCCAAGCCGATATCACGGTGCCCACCCAAACAGATGGCAGGCAGCACTGTGGTGCTCCAGCCATGTGGCGTTCAGATGCCACATACCGCAGGAGTGAAGAAGAGCCACCTTTTCAGTGCAAAAGTGTGGCTTTTTCCGCCTCCAAAAGGAGCAGCATTTTGCTGCTTCTTTTTGGTCTCGAAAAATGCCGGTTCAGCGCCACAGTGTGCAGTTGCCACAGCCCCAATCCAGAGCTCAAAGGGGCAGTGTCAACCTGCTGCTTTAGGGCCATCTGTACCCATAGTTAAAACCATAGGGCCTATAGTTAAAACCAATTAAAAAAACCATAAAGCATTAACAGCACAACAGAAGTCAAATGTATCCAACAAACACTTATTATTAAATTATAGTCCTTTATAGATTTGGACAGGAGGAGGGAGAGAGAGAAAAGAGAAATGTTTGCATGTTTGTGTAAAATGGTCTGTTCATACTCTTTTCCTGTTTCTAGTGTAAAGGTTTGGAACAACGGCTAGATCAAGGAATGGTGTTTACTGAATATGAGCGTATTCAAAAGAAAAGGCTTGTAGATGGTGACTGTTCCATAGCCCGTCTGCCAGAAAATGCAGAACGGAACAGATTCCAAGATGTACTTCCGTATGATGATACCAGAGTCGAGCTGGTCCCTACAAAAGAAAATAATACAGGTTATATCAACGCTTCCCATATTAAGGTGAGACCAGGGGGAGTGTTTTATTGAATGATCCTTCCAACTATTGTCTTTTTTTTTTAATAGATTTGGTTGTATGAAAAATGGACCAGGCCATACTTTTTTTTTACAGCTAGCTAATCATGCTAAAGGTGGTGTAGAATGCAAGTGCAGAAAAAT
The DNA here is from genome assembly GCF_019175285.1 of Sceloporus undulatus. Classification (NCBI taxonomy): domain Eukaryota; kingdom Metazoa; phylum Chordata; class Lepidosauria; order Squamata; family Phrynosomatidae; genus Sceloporus; species Sceloporus undulatus. The sequence goes on along the minus strand of NC_056522.1, from coordinate 350,067,306 downwards.
GTTATTTTTCCTAATAGACACAAAGAAGTTCGTTCATATAGAATATTTAATTTGAATTGGCATGCATGAGCAGAAAGGAATCAGAACAAAGCCCGAGACTGATGCATTTCCCATTCCCCTATTCTCTTTTTGGATAAATGATAGAAAGAATAAATCAGTATTCAGTCACATTTTGCCTAGTTGTTGCTATTTCATGGTTTCATGTTGTTTCTAACTTAAGACAACCCTGTCACAAACCTATCGTGTGGTTTTCTGGGGCTGAGAGTATGTGATTTGCCCAGGATCACTCAATGGGTTTACATGGCCGAATGAAGAATTGAAATGGTCTCCAGATTTGTAGTCAAATGCTCAAACCACTACACTGCACCAGGAGTCATGGTTTAGCTAAACGATACACAGTTGGTAAACAAACTAGTCACATGCCTTGGACCAGTTAAATGGCTTTTTTAATAACTAAACTTGAATTTTCACCCATAACTGGTGGTTGATATCATCATCATAATTGTGACCGTTATTGTTATTATTATTATACTTATATTCCGCCCTATATCTGAAGATCTCAAGGTGGCTTTCAAGAAAATCAATTTAAAACAATAAATGATAATATGTAACAAGGAGGAATTGCACAAAGTACAACTTTATAAAGGTTTGTTCTTTTTCCTGGCTGTATGGGAGGGTGTCGAGAAAGACATTGTAGTCTGGCACATTTCATAGTCTGCTTTCTTCTTCTTCTTCTTCTTCTTCTTCTTCTTCTTCTTCTTCTTCTTCTTCACCTTTATTTATAAAGCGCTGTAAATTTACACAGCGCTGTACATACAATCTTTTTAATTGGACGGTTCCCTGCCCTCAGGCTTACAATCTAAAAAGACACGACACAAAGGGAGTGGTGTTGGGGAAGGGGCCTCTCTAGTAGGATAAAACATATAAAATACATAGCAATATAGGAAATGATTCAATAAAACAGGCAATAAAAGAACATCAAATAGCAAGTGACAATTATGCAATGACTGGGAACGCTGTCCTGAACAGGATGGTCTTCAACTCCGTTTTGAAGCTGGTTAAAGAAGTGATGGCTCTTGCTTGTGGGGGAAGAAGGTTCCAGGAGTGAGGGGCAGCGAGTGAAAAGGGGTGAATCCGAGATGGGGCAGAGGAAATCCTGGGCTGAGACAGCAGACCTTGACTACCAGAATGGAGGGCCCTAGTGGGAAGGTGAGGGGAAATAAGGTCTGATAAGTAAGGAGGGGCCAGTCCATGGAGGGCTTTAAATGTCGACAGCAGGAGCTTATACTGAATGCGGAAAGGGAGGGGGAGCCAGTGAAGGGATGCCAACACAGGAGAGATATGGTCACAGCGGTGGGTGGATGTGATAATGCGAGCAGCTGAATGCTGGACAGAAATTAAAGGACGGAGGTGAGAGAGAGGAAGCCCTGCCAGAAGGATGTTACAGTAATAAGTCGTGAGACCACTAGGGCATAGACCAGGATCTTGGCAGGAGAGGCGGAGAGATATGGTCGGATTTTGGCAATATTGTACAAAAAGAATCTACAAGCTTCTGGATGTTGTGTTAAACCAGTGATTCCTAAACTCTGATCCTCCAGGTGTTTTGAACTTCATCCCCCAGCAGTCTCAGTCATCTTGGCTAATGGTGTGGGATTCTGGGAGCTGAAGTCCAAAACACCTGGAAGGCCAGAGTTTGGGAATCACTGTGTTAAACTATAATTTAGGCTGGAATCCCTGTTCATAGGTCCTAACTAGAGTATACCCATTTAATAAGTGGTGGAGTCATTTGTGTTCACTCTAGTCAGTAGTGACATAGGATTCTGACCCTAGTGTTACATTCAACAGCATTCAAAAAGCAACTGAGTAGATGTTTTATGTCCAATATGCCATCCCTCAATTTTTATCTTCTATGAGATTTAATGAGAAATATCTTAAAATACATTCCCTACATTTTCATGTCCATTTGACTCTTGCTTGGAGTATTTCTAATAGAAAACAGTTTTTGGCTCAAAATATTTTTCTTACATGGAATTAGTTTGGAAATTGCAGTATTCAGGGTTCTGTTTCTGAATGGAGTTTCTGAATGTGAAAATATAAACATGGCCTTACCTCAATATATATGGATTTACCATTTACCCTTCTATTCACTTTGAAATCAACAGAGTGGGTTTTTAATTGTTTAAAGTTTCTTTCTTTATTAAAATATTTTTATCCTTCCTTATATCATAAGATTTCAAGAGCGCATACAGCAAAATCTATTCAAAACAATTAAAAGTAGTTTAACATCATACACCTATACAGAGTCAGACAAGATCCTCAGATCCCAAAGGCTATGATGAAAAACACATTTTAACTTGGTGCTGGAGTATAGCCAGCATCAACGCAAGCAGGCTATCCAAGGGGAAGGCATTCCACAGATGGGATGTTAGAGCAGAAAAGGCCTTCACCATGGTACTGTTGTAATAGATTGCTCACATTCTGGGACATATATCTCCAGCATATCTCAAAATTCAGGCAGATTATATAGGGAGATGTGCTCCTTCAAGTATCAAGGTCCCAAGTCTTTTAGGGCCCTAAATATAATCACTAGCACCAGGACTTTAGAGCAAAAGCATATTGGCAGTCAGTGTAATTCCTGTAAAATTGGTGTCATATATTTTCTGTAAGGTGTTCCCATCAACAATCCAGCTGAATTATGCCAGCTGCCATCTTCAAGAGCATAACATGTAGAGCAAATTGCAGTAGTTTTAATTGGGAAATGACTAGTGCATTAATATTACAGTTTTGCCAGAGCAGTGTGGCCTCAGCAAACATCTTTTCAGCTTTTCATCTGGCATAGATGAGACCCCATTTATGGAAGAGGTTATACCAATGTTTTATTCTCATCCTTATAATATATTTGGTGGTTATGAATTATTTGGTGATACAAAGAACAGGAACAAAAAGTTGATGGATTAGTCTAGATTTGTTTGAGCTTGCTCTAACCCTAGTGGTGCAGTGGTTAAATGCCTGTACTGCAGGCACTCACTCACAAACCATAAGGTTGTGAGTTCAATACCAGCAAAAGGGCTTAAGCTCAACTCAGGCTTGCATTCTTCCAAGGTCGCTAAAATGAATACCCAGCTTGTTGGGGGCAATTAGCTTACACTTTGTAAACCACTTAGGGAGTGCTTAAGTGCATTGATAAGAGGTATAGAAATGTACTTGCTATTGCTAAACCTATTCTTGATCACAGATGTAGCTGTTTTCCCATCAGCTCTTGAATTATAAATTGATGTACTTTTACAGACTCATTAAGCAACTACAAGTCTTTCTTGCCTCATTTCACAGGTCTGTGTTGGAGGTATGGAGTGGGATTATATTGCTACCCAAGGCCCTTTGCAGAATACATGCCAAGATTTCTGGCAGATGGTGTGGGAACAAGGGATTGCCATTATAACCATGGTGACGGCAGAAGAGGTGAGTATTTTCTATGTTGGAGGAAGAATTGGTTTGGAAGCTTTTTTCTTCAAGTTCCTATATCTGAGTTATTTCTCTGACCTCAGAAACATCAAAATGGAATGAGTTCCATATGCATGAACCTTACTGGCCAGCCCTCCCTTTATTCTAACTCTGGCTGATGGTTCAATAAAACTGTTGCAGAGGGGCAGTTTAGGACTAGGGAGGTCCAGACTCAGGTCCCACTGTGCCAGCAACAGGTTCACTGTGTGGCCTTGGAAAGCTGTCTCTCAGCATGAACTACTACTCAGGATTGTTGTGCACCTAAAGCAGTGAGAGAGTGATATATATGACCATGGACTTCCTTATAGGAGTGGTCATATATAAAATATAAACATCATTCTTTGGAAGACATTTTGTTACTTTGAAAGGGGAAAGCCTGTTTTTTATTGTCTAAAATTTAATGTTTTCAGGAGGGCGGCCGAGAGAAAAGTTTCCGATACTGGCCAAGGCTCGGTTCAAGGCATAACACAGTGACATATGGGAGATTTAAGATTACCACCCGATTCCGAACAGACTCTGGTTGTTATGCAACTACAGGTTTGAAGATCAAACACCTTCTCACAGGGCAAGAGAGAACAGTTTGGCACCTCCAGTACACTGACTGGCCAGAGCATGGCTGTCCAGAAGACATAAAAGGATTTCTGTGTAAGTTTTTTTTAATCAGCTTTTTGCCAGAGCTGATCTCTCATGGGTGCTTTATGGGGACTAGGAACTGAGAAATGCTATAGAAGTGTGATTTGTCGGTTTTCCAAAAATCATTCGAGAGTGAGATGTAGCAGCTTAAGTGTTGGACTAGGACTTCAGGAGGCCAAGGTTTGACTCTCTGCTCAGCCATAGAAAGCTACTGGGTGACCATGGGCAAGTCACACTCTCTCATCACCAGAGGAAGGCACTGGAAAATGTCCTCTGAATAAATCTTGCCAATGCAAGGCACATGACAGTGACAACAAGAACAAGAAATAGCTTGCCAATGTACCACTAACAGGTGTAATTTTGAGGCAGTATTTGCTCAAGTTAAATCTTTTATGATCTGAAAACATATGGAGCAGCAAATGTTCTGATGTATAGCAAGTCAGGTGTTTTTTATTGTCAGAAAGGGAAATCTTTTCTATTCTACTATAGTATTCTTTGAAGAAAGGAAGGTTATAAATGAGAATGTACTGCTTCAGTGCTAGCTTTTGACACTTCTGGCTGTCCTTTTTCTAGCAAAGGGAGTGGGGGATTGATTCATTCATCTTTTCTGCAAGTTGTTGTCCTGCCCCTGCACTGTGTAACATTACTCTACCATGGCTCTTTTTCAAAGCCAGATGCCATTTCCTGTTTTGTTTTCTTTCCCATTTTTGCCATATAAAATGAAGTGTGCAGAGAGCACTGTTTTCTTTCTGTACCAAAGTGCTCTCACCTCTCAGGATCTCAGGGACAGAAAATTTATCCCTTAATCTTTCAGAGTTGCCCCTCTTTTCCATAAAAATGGAAATATCATGTTTGGGTGGATGTAGAACAGCAGGGTAGATAGAGCCCAAACTTTCCTTTACTATACTGCTGCTCTTTAGCACAGGTAGCAAACCCTCCTTGCTTTCTGTTTAAACAACTTGGATATCAAGCATGCCCCTAGTTCCTAAGGTGAAACATGATTCTGCAGGGTGAGCACTTTGGCAAAGGCAACACATGTTTTCTGTACACTTAACTTTAAACTGATACCACTGGAGGTTTGCTGCTACCACATGACCAAAACTAGAAGATGTTATAGTGAATTCAATATGTTACCTTCTCCTGCTTTAAACAGAGAAATATCAAAGGTTGAGAGGGGTGCCCGAATAGAGAATTATATACTGTGTGAAGAAACATTTTTCTTTCCCCAATGTTTTGAGTTTATTGCAAGCATTTCAGTTGAAGGTTCAGCCCAGACTACTTGAAGGACCATATTTTCCCACATGACCCTGCCTGAGCCTTAAGATCTGCAGTGGAGGCAGTTTTCTATCCCACTGCCTTTACAGGTATGGTTGGTGGGAACATGTTAGAAAACATTCTCTGTGGCTGCTACCACACTTTGGAATTCCCTCCCTAAGAAAACTAAGGTGGCTCCTTTCTTTTGCCTTTGGTGGCAGGTTAAGACCTTTCTTTTCCAGTAAGCCTTTGGAAATTTATTTTAACAAGAAAAGGACTTTTATGGTGCTGTACTGTTTTTAATTTCTGCTTTAAAGTAAGATTTTAAATGGTTTTAATTTCTGTTTTTATTTAATTTTGTATTTTCTGTCTTTTTGTAAGCAACCTTGAGTCTCAGTATGAAAGAAAGGTGGGATGTAAATAAAGTGATGGAGGGATGGATGATAAAGTAATAAACTGATTAGAGGCACGGTTCTATACATCTTTATTTAGACATAAGCCACACAATGTTCAGCGATAAATGTCCATATTAAGGCTACAACTCTGTGGACAGCTGTGACGAAGGCACATCGAACACATTTGTAATAATTTGGCTATTTTCTGGACTTGGTTACGTTGCTGATGTCCATTTCAAATATTTCCTTTTTTTCTCTTTTCCTTTGGATCTGACAGCATATCTGGAAGAGATACAGTCAGTACGGCGCCATACAAATAGCACTGCAGATCCAACAGTTCCCAACCCTCCCCTGCTTGTGCATTGCAGTGCTGGTGTGGGAAGAACTGGAGTGGTCATCTTGTCGGAGGTCATGATTGCCTGTTTGGAACACAATGAGGTTATTTCTTGCATTTTAATCTAAAACATTGATATTGTGATTTTTTTATCTTGTAGTCCTCCTAGTAACTCACCTAGGCTGCATCTGCACTGCAGAATTAATACAGTTTGACACTGCTTTAGCCATCATGACTTCATCCTATGGAATCCTAGGATTTGTAGTTTGTTGTGGTATCAGAGCTCTCTGATAGAGAATATCTCACAAAACTACAAATCCCTGCATTCTGTAGCATTGAGCCATAGCAGTTAAAGCAGTGTGAAACTGCATGATTTCTGCAGTGCACATGCAGTCTTTGCAGCCAATGAAAATCTATGGAGTTTTTCTTGTTCATTCTTCCTCTCAATCTGCAATGTAATGATGCCTAGGAAATTCTCTGTGAAATCTGTACTGTTGGAAATAGGAGGTTATCTGAGTGAAAAGGCAAAGAAGTGTTACTCTAGTTACTAGTTACTCTAGTTCTGTCAGTCTGGGGCTGGCTTGTCCCTATGCGGAAAGACTGAAAGCTTCAACAAGCATGGCATGGCATTGGCCAGTGAAATCTGATAAAACTTTGGGTGTATCTACATTGTAGAAATAATGCCATTTGACACCACTGTAAGTGCTGTAGCTCCATCCTATGGAGTCCTGGGATTTATAGTTTTACCAGGTCTTTAGCCTTCTCTACCAAAGAGTGTTGGTGCTGCACAAAACTACAAATCCCAGGATACAGAAAAAGGAGCCATTTTCAGTTAAAGTGTCAAAAAACATTATTTCTACAGGGTAAATACATTCTCAGTCTATCAAGAGTTCATTGTCCTTTGCTTCTGATACGGTCATCTGCAACCTCCAGTCTGCAAAGTCTCGCCAAAAGTTTGAACAGTGTGGAGTGAGGGAGATAAGGGTGACAGCGTATCCTTCCATGAACTTTAATTAGCACCTTAGTATCTAAGCATGGTGAGGAAAATGTGGTTTCTGGGCACCTAGAGCAACAACTTTTTGGACTCTCAAACCTCATTTGAGTAAATGAAGTAGAACAGCAGTAGATATGGTTTCCTTGAAAATTCTGTGGCAAACCATGGGAAGAGTTGGAGCTTCAGCATTTTCATTCCCTAGCGCCTCATATATTCAGTGTTTCATTTTCCCAAATTAATTTAGTAGATCTCAAAAGATGATCCCCTGCCCTCCCCAGAACAGCAAGCTTTATGCCAACGCAAAGCTTAGTAAAACCAGAGAGGTGACAAAGCCAAAGTAACTTCCCTTATGAAAAGGGGCACCAATATGTTAAGCAAGGTGCTCTGAGTGGGGAAAACTTGTGGGAGGATGACTCAGTTTATGATGGAATTAAAACAACTATTAATGCACTTATTTGCGAATCAGTAATCCATTCAGAGAGAGCAAAGCGATCTGTTTGTTAAATCATGGAGCAATTAATGAAATCATCATGGAAGATCAGCAACAATGCTTTTTTTCTTTAAAAAGCAGCTGCCTTAAAATGACAATACATGGCTGTTCATTTAAATAAATTAACAAATTTAATAAAATTTAATGCCATGTTTAAGTGTAAGTATATACACCTAACTGATTATAATCATAGGTAACTGATTTGGGGGGTGGGTTATTTCCCCACCTGTAGATTAACTAATTTTTAGGTTTTTGTGGGTTTTTCGGGCTACGTGGCCATTGGCCACGCAGCCCAAAAAACCCACAAAAAACTATGGATGCCAGCCATGAAAGCCTTTGACTTAAACAATTTTTATTTTTAAAAGCCCCCAAAGATCATAAGTATGGTCTTTGAGCACTTGGCCACTCTGGAAAGTGGTCCTTGGCCCATCTGTCCTGGATCAGAGGTAGTTATTGAGCACCTGCTAAGGCCTAAGCAGCTGCCTCCTGTACAGAGCATATCCATTGACAGTGCTGATGGGATCATTTTGGGAATTGTAGTGGTGTTGTAGGGTGAAAAATAATTTCTTCTATCCCTCTTATTATTCCTGCTTTCTGTTGTGGCCTGTGCATGAGTGACCAGCAAGAGGAGTGAAGAGAAGAAAGCAGTAACATCCATATCCTTTGTCTTGCTCCTCTGATTGTATGAGTGGGGTGCAAGGAAATGGGCAGGGGTAAATTGTATTTATTTATTTCATTTTTATGCCACCCAAGGCAGCTCACAAGATGAAAACATTTTAAAAACTTATACTAAGAATTTAAAAACAGTTAAAATCATCTAATTAAAACAGTATATAATTAACATTAAAACATACAAAAAGTTTAACATAACTAAAACACACACGCCATAAAAAACCTCCCTGTCATGGTTATTCTGTTAAAAAGCCTGCCTAAACCAAAATGTTTTTGCTTGATAGAAAAAGGCAAGCAGGGAGGAGGCCAGCCTCTCTCAAGCAGAAGGAAGTTCCAGAAGTTGGAGCAAAAGTAGTGATGATGAAGTAGGAATACCCAGAAAAAGCTACCGAAAGCATCTTGATCCTCAAATCCACCACCAAAACAAACAACCCCTATAAGCAACACCAATCTTGTCTTACAGGGCAGTCTTGACAAAACTGTTTTCTGCTTTCCCTTTCTCTTTTTAGCCACTAGATATTCCCAGAATGCTGGATATGCTGAGGCAACAGAGGATGCTGATGGTACAGACCTTATGCCAGTACACCTTTGTCTATGCAGTTCTTATTCAGTTCCTGAAGAGTTCAAGGCTTATATAAACCTTCCTCACTCTACTTCCGAGGTTCATTCTTTGCAAGAGTTTACAAAAACAGAAATTTGCCTTCTGTGGGGGCAACCTTCTTGGTTTGCATTGAAGATGCTGAATAACAATCATTGCTGTTGGTCCTTGCAGAAGAAGATTTTGAGTGGATGGGCTTCTTTGTTCATCATGCATTTGGAACTGGAACAAGAAAGGAATGAGTGTGGCTTCTGAGATATATATATACATGTACTGATATGCCATGTTTTTCTTGTACTTTATGAGATAATGTTATAGTAAGCTAAACTATCCTACCAAGACAGCACTGCCCCATACGAAAAATAATTGATATATTTTAAAATTTTAACTTTCTAAAAAAAAACTTGGAGGGTAAAGAGAGGGAAAATGCTGATGCTTTATCTATGTATACTTGTAGATATATTATGTGGGAAAGGTGTTTGCTCTGCACATATCAAGGTCATAAATGGCAATCACTTTTCTTCAAATTTTGTATTTAAGTCAATGCTAATATATTTTAAATGCTTGTCAATTGTACTGATTTCATATTGGAACCAATATCTCTCAAGAAGCTGTTAAAAGTATTTAAGCCAACTAGTTTTGTATTTAGGGCTTTTTTTTGCTGCTCTGCTAAAACAAAACTATGAACAGCACAGTATTTTAGCACAGTGTGTGTGTGTGTGTGTGTGTGTGTGTGTATATATATATATATATATATGAAGTAAGAAAGAGGTTAAATTTTTGGTTTTGTACAGAGAAAGGGGAGGAAATGACGAGATAGTGGCTTGTATTGCTTGAGGTGTCGTGAAATAAGGAAGGACATGTATTTCAAGACATATATTAGGAAATACATTTGCAGGTAATGGGGTAAGTAGTAAAGTAGGACAGAAAATGCCAGGAAAAATGGCTCTAGCAGGCACTTATTTTATCCCCAGTAGAAGAAATAAAAGGAGGATGTTGTTGCCTACAGTTGTAGGCCAAAAGGGAGGGTGGGTGGATGAAGTATTGGAGAATGTTATGTTGTTTGCCAAGAGTTCCAAAGATAACCAAAAAGAAGCATATGCTCATTGTATTCATTTATTTACAACCCAGTTTGCTACTACTGGTTGAAGTCAAGGTGGATAAAAAATGCCATTTAAGCACTTTCTTGGCTTTTATTTATCTAGGGAATTATTTTGGCTGTTCCAGTATGTTTAACTGATACCAGCACTCATTTAAAAAGAAAACTTCAGAGGAGCATTTTACAATGGTATGAGTTGAGTGCTGACTTGGTTTTAAAGTAGAGCATTCCAGATTGGTAATTAAGGAAGCAGTACGTGGACTGGAAGAGTGCAAGTGTGATGATTGGTTTGCATGCTTTAGTACACTATTACTTTTTCTTTTTTAGCATGTATTTCCCAATCAAGAAAATCAAAGTGTATTGTATCTTCATATATTTTTAACCCATTTCCTTCCTCTCCCGGATGATATCCCTAAGAATAGATTCTTCAGTAGTGCTGAGATGAAATTACAAGGAGATCCAGATTTTGAGAAATCTTACCCCATTCTTTATGATCACTTGGGACTTCAGCAATGGTAAATGTTCTAACAGGGTGACAAAAGCCTCTGGAAGATACATATTCATCAACAGCAAAAAGAAAAAAGAAAAAAAATGGTGGTGGTGGTGGTGGGGGGTCCGTAATGCCTAGCATGATATTAAAAAGTTGTGGCTAGCTAGCAATTATCTACAGACACCTAAACAGTACATTTATCTTATGGTGGTTTTGAATACCACTTAGGTAGAAAAATTGCCTCAGACCTCTCATTGGGCTGTTGGGATTATTATACATTATTTAACCAGAAACCAAGATGATCTGTATTTAAGGGGCACTCTGGGTAAAGCTTTGTTTTCAGTATTGACCAGAACTGTTCATGGGCTGTACAGCAAAATGAAATTAAATAATGGGAAATCTGCCATTATGTTTGTGATGTGCCTCAGAGAGTTTGAGCTAGGCTTCATGGCATGTTCTTGAGCTGGCTCAAGAGCAATGGTTGGAAGATTCAGACTGATTTTGATGTCCGTGATGTTAATTTGTGTTGTACAGACTCTCTTGATCTCCATTAGAGATTAGTCTGAGTGATCCAGTTTTCCAGCCAGTCCTTTTATTAACAGTAGCCTCTGCAACTGATTCAGCTGAGTTGTGGTATTCTGCCTAAATTCCTTGAATCAGCAAGTCCATTCATAAGCTCTGAAAATGCTACATTTAGAGAGAGCTTTCTAGAAGACTTAAAAGTAACACAGAGGGGTTTGGAATTTTTCTGCCAGCACAATATGACTATCAGAAGTGTGATATTCCTACATAACGCATTAAAAAACAAAAGCAAATTCCACCACCAATAATGGAACATACAAATATGCTCTCATAATTTGGAGAAATTGGCTTTTGAAACTCACAAATATTTTTAAGGTTGTTAAACTATGGCTGATATCATATTAGCAGGATATATACCTGCATATGTCTTTTTTGGGGTGCTGTGATGCTTTTTTGTGTGCTGTTCCTTTCCTCCATCTGTTGCAACCAATGCCTCCCTAGACTTACTGTACAGTCTTTGAAGCTGCCCTCCCAGGCCATTCTGCATTCTGGGATGCAGGCAGGATCCTAGAAGGATCTGACTATGTCCCCATAAACAGACTTGAAATTATTACAGCATCACTGAGACCTTTGGAGGACCTCAGTGGATCTCAGCACTGAACACATTTTGCATCTGGATACAAGTACATAACTAGATCTTCTCCACTCCTGGGGCACATAAGGGCCGTGTAGGAGCTTTCAGAGGCATACATTAAGTAGGGAAAATAGTGATATATGGCTTGGCTTAGTGTTAGTCCACATGTGGAACCACTACACTACACTCAACCATACAGGATTGTGGCCCTTGTCTTTTGGTTTCATCAGGCAGTTGTTCTCTAGAGCTTTCATTCACTGCAACTTGTTTTTTTTATAATGGAATTGGGGCTTTGTTCATATGCAGTCTTCCTTGCCCAAAACAAGGGGGAAAGGGATAATGTCATTGTTACACTAAGCACTAATCTGTCCCTGAACTGGCTTGGAAAAAAGAGAGGTGCAGCAGACACTCAGACATAAAACAGCATGGGTTCCTAATTCTAGCTGCTGTTTACCATAATGAAGTGTTTTCTAAAAGACGGGCTTATTGAGATACATGGAAAAGGAACAGATTGAGGATTTTTCCTCTCCACCTGCAAGAGTGTAATTTGCTGAGCTCAATTAGCAAATTTTGGGAGGATACTATCACCCAGCTCTGATCTCTGTTTGGCATGTACTATGCTTAGTAATACAAAAGTACTGCCCATATCCACAGTTAGGTGTACCTTTTAAAGGAATTAATTCTGACTAGCTCAAGTGTTTACAGCTGAAGTGATCAACCTTGTTTATTTTATAGTATGTGTGTATATGTGTGCATGTGTTTGCTGCTGTTCAATAGCTAAGCTCCAAACCAGAAATATAAGCTATAAGGTGAGGATCTTGGGAGCCCTACTACTTCTGTACAATGGACAGAACAGGTCAGAAACCTTTATAGTACATTTGTGGGCTGCCCAGTTGAGTCACCTAGAGAATTAAAGAAGTGCTCCTTACCTAGTTTGGGGGTGATGTGTTTGCTTGCTTCCATATTTGTTTGTTTCTCTTCACCTTCCAAAGAGCATTTGCCTCAGTTACAGGGCATGCTGCTTTTCACAACCACAGGAATGTTTTTAAACATTGCTTTATGATGGGCAATGCTGTGAGGGAAAAAGAAAGTTTTCTCAAGTATGCACAAGATACTTGGGGGCCCAAGGGAGCCCTGAAGTATGGTCCTTGTCACTACAATACTGTACGGACCAGTTTCTCTGGCTCTCTTTTGTGTCTGCAGCCATACTTTTTGGGAATATGCAAGTGCAAGCTGTAATGCAGAATGATTTCAGTCTTTGACAAGAGCAGAAATCCTCCATGCTGTATGTAGAGAAGAGGATAAGAACCTACCCTTCCTCACTTAGTTCTCCCACCATACCATTCTAAACTCTCTTGATCTCATGTGATTTTGGAAGCTTTGGAGGTTGTTTAGTAACTTGGATGTAAGACCACTGTGGAATCAGGTTTTTTTTTTTTTTTTAAATTAAGCCTTCAAAAGAATCCTGCTTGAATCCCTCAATATTGCCCGTCAGACTTGACATTAAGATAGTTGTGTAGGTTTCTGTTTCCACACAGTCTTTTGGGGTATGGTTTTATTGATTCAATTTTGTGTTTCACTAAAACTTAGTCAATCAGCTTAAATCGTGGTTTGAGGTTTTGTTGCCCAAATCTATGTTCTTATTATGTTGCCTTGTGAAAGGAAAGATGTGGCACAATGCTCCCACCTCCAAAGAAATCTTTGGTTGCTCAAAGAACATGACATTTAATTTAATTGAGGTGGCTACCAGATACAGCGGGTATGTGTTGTATGTCTGCAGCTGCTTTAGGTGCACTGAACCATCTTGAAGCACATTAGTAAAACTTACTGAAGGGAAGTCGGAGCCATTTTTTTATTGGACTATCCTGAGACATATATGAGTTTGAAAATGTCTAAAAAAGAACTTCCAGAACTGTTGGGCAGAAAATAGCCAATCAGTTTATCCCATTTTCTTACTAAAGTTAAGTTTCAGAAAACATCCAGGGATAGTTGTGTTGGCCATATAACAAATCCAATCAAAAATCCAGCAAACAGTGATATCTTTATTGGCCAACAGAAATATATATGCACAATATATATGCTGCAAGCTTTCAAAGCTTCACTGGCTTCTTCATCAGACAAGGTGTTACAAACCAAACAGAAGAGAAAAAAATATGAAGATGTTAAGTCCTCCTTCTGATCATGTGGCAACTGGGAGATTTTCAAAGTCCAGAAAATTTAACATCCATTTGCATCTCAACAAAGACACTTCCTTTGCAATCCAGTATGTCTCCATTCTTTGTGAGGCCACTTTGAGAATCTCCTAGCATCCACATGGCCAGCATGCAAGATATGCCCTGCTTGCATGCCATCTTAAGAAGAGCAACAGCAAAATGCAGGCCTATGTTCTCCTGTTTGGTTTGTAATACCTTGCCTAATGAAGAACCCAGCAAAGCTTTGAAAACCTGCAACATGTATATTATTCATTTTGATTGGCCAATAAAAGTATCACTGTTTGGTGGATTTTTGATTAAAGTTAAGTTTGTCAGAGTTGGAGTATGATTCTCTTTTCCTGAATTGTTCCTGAAATGGCAATTCATTTAGGGACGTAGGGCAGTCTGTTAGTTTGAATTCATATGCTACTAAGCATGTGAGTTACTTCCCAATATCTAGGATTTTGCTGCTTGTAGGGGGCAACTGTATGGATTAGATAAAAACAAAGGCATAAATCCTAAGGTAGGCCTTACTGCAGCCATTGAATCATTTCAATTTACTTATGAGTTGGTTTACCATTTAACAGTGGATTAAATGTTACTGTTATAATTGGAACTAATCAGAAGGCTTTCAGCAAAAAGACCTGTGGCAGCCTTAAAGATTTCCAAATTTATTACACAGTGCTATAGTTTATTATTGCATTATATCACACTTACATTTACATGTGATTATACATGTGTTATCGTAGAATCCTGTATGACCATTATGCACTACATTGTACAGTTAGCCCTCCATATCCATGGATTTTTTTATCCGCAGAGTCAAGCATCTGTGATTTTAAAATAAATTCCAAAAAGGAACCCCTGATTTTGTCATTTTATACAAAGGGCACCATCTTACTATTGCATTGTATTTAATTGGACTTGAGTGTCCACCAATTTTGTTATCCATGGGGGGTTCTGGAACCAAACCCTGGCAGATACCAAAGGCTCTCTATACCATAACTTAATGGATTCTGGCCAAACCTCACCCCTCAAATCCCACTTACCAGTAAGCATCAACTGGGATAGAGGGTGTTCTGCTCCTCTGTTGATAGAGAAGCACCTGCCTAACATTCCCACCCTTTTCCATGAGTGATGTCTGTCATGACAGGCAAAGAAAGGACCCCTGTTGCAAATCCGACTCATGCCAGACATTGCTCACCAAGAGATAGGTGGAAATATCGCTAAACCAGTTTTCAATTGACAGGGGAACTGACCCCTGTAGATCCCAGTGTCTGCTGATCAGTAAGTAGGGTTTGGGGGACTTTCATGGTCCCTATGTAGCCCCAAAAGTAGGGACTATGCAGGGATTGTGAATACATAGCAGTTACAAATGCATGCATTCATAATTGCCTAACAGGATGATCGCCATAATCTTTCAAATGCCATAGGTTTCTGCTACTTCTGGTGCAAGTGGCTGACAAAGGTGGTGGTGGCTTCCTACACCAGTAATATGCTTGCAAGGGTTGGACTTCACTCGTATGAGTTAGAAACATTTTGTACACATGGTTACTGAAGAGCGGTAGGACAGGACTGCAAGGGAGTAGCTCCCATGCCACTATGGTTTTATGTGAATCTGCATTGAAAGCTTTTTTTTGGGGGGGGGGGGCGTGTTGGTTATCCTGAGATTCAGATAGTTGAAAATCCCACTGCCCTTAATCAGTTCAATGTTCAGCCATTTTTAGGATTAACTCTTTACAAGTGAAAGAAGTGTAGTCACATCTTGCACTTAATTTTCCCTTTAGGTTTTTTTTTTTTTTTTTGGCAGCAGTATACAGGGATTTGTATAATACTTTGCTTCAACAGTAGCACATGTCCCTTCCTCAAGTATTATTTTTCTAGTGTCAAGCTAAGGGCTTCTTTTTTACTTACATGTGCTCTGCTTTCTCTTTCTCAATCAGTACTGTAAAAAATGTATAATCACTGCAGCTTTAAATCTTGTACAATTGAAATGGGTTTGTAAAACAATGTACAAATTGTATTTGATAGAAAGGCTTGTTTTACTTTGATATGTAATATATGTGAAATGAATTATATCATAGTCTATTTTTGCCATGGAAATAAATATTTGAAGCGCTTCTACACGAGCGTCAATGTTTTTACTAAATAATAATAATAATAATAATAATAGGATTTATTTATATGCCGCCCAATCACTGGGAATCCGGGAGGCTTACAACAGAGGGGATAATAATTAGACGGTTCCCTGCCCTCAGGCTTACAATCTAAAAAGACACGACACAAAAGGAGAAGCGAATGGTGGGGGGGGGGATCAGGTCCAGCATTCTTCTCTCCCTCTGAGGCCTGGACCAAGGCAGATGGATTGGAGGGAGGGCTCTTCTTCTTCAGGCTAGCCCTGGTGGAGCTGGGCCTGCCTGGTCAACTCCCTTATAGGCCAGAAGATGGCAGTTATGGATGGAGGAGTCTATTCTTCCAGGATAGCCCTGATGGAGTCTATCTAAATGTCACAGAGGAAATAGAAGTGGACCGTTTCATTTCACTGGGTGCCGTGCATGAAACAGATTTTGTAGCATTATTCATTATAACTTTGGCTAGCCTATTAGTCAGTATTTATGAGACTGTAAGTGGGACTTAAGAATTTCATAGCTTTAGGGATTCAAATTTATGCCTGTTAATGACTGAACACTCAGCTCAGTTAGGTGCTGTCTGGCTTAAGAGGAAGGTTTGGAGTGGAGACAGCATTGTCAGAAGTAGCTACAACAATGGAATTCTGTAGCCATAGGTATGTCTGATGATGCGAGATTTTGGTCTACATACTGTATAATATTCTAGAGTCAAATGTGGAGGATGTGGAGAAACTGGAGCATGTCCAAAGGAGAGCAACTAAAATGGTGAACGGTCTGGAAACCATGTCCCATGAGAAACAACTTAGGGAGTTGGGGATGTTTAGCCTGGAGAAAAGAAGGTTAAGAGGTGATATGACAGCACTGTTTAAATATTTGAAGGGATGTCATATTGAGGAGGGAACAAGCTTGTTCTCTGCTGCTCCAAAGACTAGAACCTGGAGCAATGGATGCAAGCTAGAGCAAAAGAGATTCCATCTCAACATTAGGAGGAACTTCCTGACAGTAAGGGCTGTTCGACAGTGGAACAAACTCCCTCGGGGTGTAATGGAGTCTCCTTCCTTAGAGGTCTTTAAATAGAGGCTGGATGGCAATCTGTCGAGGATGCTTTGATTTGGAATTCCTGCATGGCAGGGGGTTGGACTGGATTGCCCTTGCGGTCTCGCCAACTCTATTTTCTATGATTTTGAACAGAGGCAGCCATTTTAGAACCAAAAAAAGCTTTTTCTGAAGTCAGACAAAGTGGTGTTCTAGGTGGAAAAGTACACCTTTTATTTTCTCCCTATTTTTCTTAAATGTCAGTTTTTATTCTACCTTTCCTTGAAAAGGGAGTGTTCTATGATGTATAGCTGGGATGAGGGCTGTATGGTTCTCCAGATGTTCTTGGACATGAACTCCTATGTGCCTTAGCATGCAAAACCAGTGGTAAAGAAGAATGGAGGTTCCAATCCACCAACATCTGTAGGGCTATGATTCTTAATGAAAAAGATTCTGAATTGTTACATGGTCTGGGCCCTTTCATACTGCCCAGTCAACCAAGGGAAGGTAGCCAGTGAATGCATCAACTTGGGGTGGAGGTTCTTCTTAACAGCCCTATGAGGAGGAGGATTTCTCCCCCATATTAACTATTTCATCATACACTCTGAAGAGATGCAAGCTCAAACAGGTTTGTCATCTTAGAACGAGGCCTTAAGTTAGGGCCTTACCACACACCCTCCACTTTCTGAGTTTGTCTGTTATTCTTTTGGACTACAGCTCCCAGAATCCCCATAGCTACCATGGCCAAGCTACCTGGGAGATTCTGTACTTCTAGTCCAAGGGGGCAAAACCTTTCCATTTACTGTGCACAGTGAAGTTCTTAATATTGCCTCCTGCATCTGATCTTTACTGACAAAAACATGTGGGTACCCATATGGTACCTCTAGGTTGTTCAACTGTTGTGAAAAGTTGAATTGGGAAACTAGCATGGCAAAGAGTTGACCCCCCATTCTTTCAGTATTGTGCTGTAGACTAAATTTTTGCCCTGTGGCAATGTCTGATAATAACATTTATTTTATTCTGATCTTCCATCTCACATTTCATATCTTGTGTGACTTTTAGCAGTACTAGTTTTAAAAAAAGAACCTCTCCCCAAAATGCCCAAACCCACCCCATCATTTCCATTTCTGACTATGCACAGCTCCAAAATTATTGGCATAATAAGTGCCAGACAAACACCCAAAATTAAACCAAACATCTGCCACCATAGACATAGCAACCTGGTATTATTTACAGTGCCACATATTTTCAGGACTTAAGGTATCTGTGCTTAATGAACAAAGCAACTGGGAAAGGCTTTCAAAGCAGCTTGTGAATGGCTGACATTGTTATTTTTGGGCTACTTCGCCAAGATTATTATTAGTCACTGTAAACTGGGCAACATGTTCTCTATGTAAATATAGAGCAACAAAGTTCTTCTGAGAACACAGTTGTGCTCATCTGTCCTGTAGAGGAAGTGAAGAAAAAAAATGCTTGCAAGGAAGGCATCTATCAAGCTTATCTAATCCTGATAACTGTTTTGAAGCAGATGCAAACACTATCTGAGTAAGTCTTCTCAGTTTACATCTATTTACTGAAATTTATATCTGGCTTGGGTTGATATATGTCAGTCAATGAATGATTACATGGCTGTCTTACCATCTGCTAAGAGTGTGGTTTCCCAGAAGTTTACACAAGTTCACATTGAATTATTTTGTCCAATCTGAGCTTGGGAAAATTCCCCCTTTTTTGTTTTCTGCTGGCAACAATGGAAGAACAGGTTACTTAACTGTAACTGTAGTTCTTTGAATGGTCATCTGTGAATTTACACAAATGGGTTTCCTGCACCTGCGCAGATATACGGAACCTTCTAGAATTGCTAGGGAAGACTTTTTGGCAGTAGTGCAAGTGGAATAATTTGCGACACAAGGGCTCAAGGCAGCTGCAGAGTGGAGCTTCCATGCCATGCCGTCCAACTTCCTACCCTCCTTATTGACATGGGTTGAGGATGTTCGAGGATTTTATCTTCGGTTGGGAGGCCTCAATGAATTTGGGTGTGGATGCTCAACCAGCCAGGTGGAGTCCGAGGGGGTCAATCTGTAAAGGTTGTCAATCTTTCTGGCGATTGATGGAATGGTAGCTGGGGTAGCCCAAGAACACTTATCGATGTGGCACATGGATGGTAAATGCCTGATGGAGGCCGGAGTAGGAACCTTGGATTGAATACTTTCATGTATCGAATTCAAGGGCTCAGTACTGTGGTGAACAACCTCAAGGTCCAGAGTATTCACCATGTGAATGACTTGCTCTGAAAAGGAGCAGCCGTCAGCCATCAGGGAAGTGGACTTGTGGACAATGACTGTGTCTGAGGCAGACCATGCATGAATTTGAGCAAGGGTTTGGTGCAATTGGTTTGTCTGCCAAGGATTGACAGCATTGAGGGACAGGCAGTGATTTACTCCCTGAGGCACCTGGAAGAAGTTTTGAAGACGGCGCCGAGTGGAGAATAACCGATCCTGTTGGGGAGCTTTGGAGACCTCTGGGAACCTCATAGGAGGTGATAATCTGGATCAACAAGCATATAGTAAAAACCAGTCTTGCAGTCAAAAAGCAAGTCATGTTGGACCCTGTCCAGGCTTCAGGTTGGAGGCTGGTCAACATCAGCACCGATACAGGCACAAGGGGCAAATTTGTATTAATGGATGGTCTCAAGGAGGTTGGCTTCAGAATGACGTGTTGGAGAAGCCGATAGACAATCCCAGACACAAACACATGAAGAGAGGGATCTGATGGACAAATGTGATGAAGAGGGTCTTGGAGGAGACTTTTTACAGCCTGGGCCTCAACAAGCTGTAGTGAATGCACAGGTGATGCAGGCTTATCCACTGGCTGATTCTCAGGCCTAGCTACCTTCTTACAGGAGGAGTGGGAGGAAGAATGTTTGTGTTTCTTATCACTTTTCACTAGCCTATTTAGGAGGCTTAGAGGTGGACTCAGTAGCAGTCAATAAAGATTTACACTTTTCTGCAGGAGGATCCTTGGATTCGGTGGCCTCCATCGAGCACTGATGGTCAGATTCAGTCTGATACGCAGCCGATGATGTCCCATGACTTGACCTTGAGAAATGTGGGTGAGTAATGTCTTCCTGATGGCCAGACTCCATAGAAGGTCTCTTTCTTCCTTGGAGGTCTTTAAACAGAGACTGGGTGGTCATCTGTCGGGAGTGCTTTGCATGGCAGGGGGTTGGACTGGATGGCCCTTGTGGTCTTGTCCAACTCTATGATTCTATGATTCTTATGAGATAGAGATGGCGGAGGGACAGAGATCATAGCAGTCAGGGCCATATGAGGTTTCAAGGCCCTCTTATACAATGACTGCAGTCGGGAGAGATGATTTTCCTTGTCTGAGGGGTAAAGGCCCTGCAGCGAGTGCAGGTTTGTATGTTGTGCCCCTCACCGAGGCTGAGCAAACAATGAGAGTGTTTGTCTTGCCAGGGGATCTTGAAGGACATGGATTGTGAAGCCATCTTACTGGTCCAAAACGAATCCAAGAATTAAACAACACCAAAATCAGAAGATAGAGAGAAGTCAATGGCAAATTGAGTCAAAGCCAAAATATCCCTATGCTAAAGCCAAAAACAAGAGAAGCCAAAATTCAGAATCCAAGACCCAGATCAAATCGTTAGTTTTCAAATTCTGAATTGAAAGCTATTCAGAGAACCAGTTCTTTCGATGCTGATAGCGCAGCGGACAAAAAGGAACAGAGGGAAAAGAGTGGGAATGCTAGGGGTATATATAGGATTGGCAAAGTCTTATGTAATGATTCTAGAAGGTTCCACCTGTCTCTCTGCAGGCGCAAGAAACTAATTTGTGTGATTCAGAGACCACGACGATGAAACAAAGGTCTGCATGCAGAACTGTGTACCCCAGGTGTGCATTACACAACAGCACCTTGTCACTGATGTGTTGCACAATGTTGCTATTCTGCATGGGAATTGCAAGGCTAGCGTAGAAAAGCTTCATATGCAGATATCTGTGCTATGTTGAGAGGGTGTTGGACTGCCAAATAGTATTTCAGAATACCATGGTTGGTTTTATGCTAATGCCACATTCATCTGCTGATCACTCATCTTTTGCTAAGAATCTAAACATCTACCTGCCATATTCCAGTAACCTGCTTTCTCAGGCTTTATTTGCTGTAACATTTTCCATTGAGATTACAACTAGAATATCTGGCTGGAATTTCGTGTGTGTGTGTTGGGATGCTGTGACTTTAAACACCTTCTTGTTTGCACTTTCTGTTCTTTTTCCTTCACTCCTGAGTAGCATTAATGAAAAATAAACTTTCAAAATCTCCTTCAATGTCTTTTCTGGATTACTGTTCTTTTCTTCTGTTGTGCCAAGTGATGGTATCAACACAAATGGAATGAAATGTTGGTACCTACCCTAAGTCAGTCTTGGATGGTAGGAAGAGTGATCCACAAACCAACAGGTTAGTCCCCATGTGGCAGCTGGTGTGTGGGGAATAACCCATTGGTTTGTGGATTGTTCCTTCTAGCCCATCCAGAGAATAATACTCAGTCTTCCTTTGGCAGCCTGTAATTATCACTCCCATTAGATGGTTATCACTGTAATGTCCGCTTCTTTGTGGGAGTTGGATGGTTGGAATCAGTCCCTTACATCATCTGTTCCTTATTTTGAAAGCTGACAGAACCATTACGTTACCTAGGCCTTGCAATGCAATGCAGAAACCTCCTTTATAAAGACAGATGTAGCAGCCTAGGATTCAGAAAACTGTGTGTATCAACTGGAGTCCATGCACTGCACTGGATGAATGTATCTTTTATTGTTTGGAAATTAATAGCTGCAAGCATATTATTCAAAGACACTATTTTACCGTTGTGAAATTGGATCCATTTATTAAAAATAAATCTTATAATCAACCTGCCATATATATCTATATGCATATGTGTACATTTGCGTACCCACATCTACCTACATATCTTGTTCTACAACCAGTTTTCAGCAGTTAATGACATTATGCTACATTACATGCTACACACTTGTCCCCTGTCCACTAGTGTGTCTTAGTGTTCAGTTCATTAAAACCTGATTCATAATATTAGGACCTTTTTTACACCAGTGTATCTAGAAAAAAAAAGATTATTTCCTAGCATTTTATTGAATTCACAAAGTTCAGGTCCCTGCACAGCTGACTAGCTGCACTGCTTGCCTCAGTACTTCACTGCTTGTTGTTTATTGTGGTGCATCGTCAGTGGAGATGGGAAGGGATTCTGCCAAGCTTTCTTTGAGATCATCAACCTCCCTCAACGACTCACTGATTTCAAAATCAGCATCACATGTGGTGGAATTGCATGTTGGTGGCAATGTACATGAAGTATCTAGGTTTCCACCAGTCACTGCAATGGAAGACGGGTCAGGTTCTACTTGCCCAGGCTCACTGACTTCTTTGGAAGAATGTTCATCCTGGATTTCATCCTGGATTTCTAATTCCTGGAAGTTATCGCTGCATGCTGTAGATTCACTTGTTATTAAATCCATTGCTTTTGAGAGCCCCTCACTTGTTGCTGGCATGTTTTCTCTTTGAACTTCATTGGGAAGTTGGAGATGCTCACCTGGGTCATTCTCTAGCAGACTGTATTTGTCCAGCCCTCTTGAAGACTTTTCTTCCTTCTTGCAGCCCAAGTCTATTTTCAGAATTTCCAGCAGATGGCGCATTTTGGTCTAAGATTAAAAAGAAGAAATAATAAACAGTATGTAAGCATAATTTTAGAAAACAAGAATAATATTTAAAAATCATGCTGCTTAATAAACTAAGGATGTATTTTTTTAAAAAACTGTCTGGAAGTTAATCAGTGGGCTGTTTTGAAAAATCAAGTGGGACAGTCAGGTAATAGGAACTGATTAGAAATGGAAATTCCCAAAAACCAGTTGCAGAGCATTTCAAATTTCTTGGACATAGAAATGGGACTTACAAGTGGTGGTTCTCAAACAATTAAAAAGCAGACGGGCGAGCAACAATTAAATGGAGAAATAGCAAAAAATGTTTTAATTCATTAGCAGAGGTTTGATTGTTTGGGTTTTTTTGGCACCTTACACATGAATCCTCACAACTACGCATATGACTGAAGGACTCCCTTCAAGGAATAATTTGGCCCCAAGAAGACTGAATTTTGATGAGCAGATTTATTTGCTTTTACTGTATAAGAAAATATTGGCAGACTACTTTAGAGACTACAGTACTACCATCTACATGAAAGACCTGAATTATTATTATTATTATTAACCTTTATTTATGAAGCGCTGTAAATTTACACAGCGCTGTACATGCAATCTTTTTAGTTAGACGGTTCCCTGCCCTCAGGCTTACAATCTAAAAAGACATGACACAGAAGGAGAAGGGAGTGGTGACGGGAAAGGGTAAGAGGTCCAGCAGTTCCTCTCAACCTCCGAGGCCTGGACCAAGGCAGATGGACTGAAGGGAGGGCTTGGCTTCAAAATGGAAGGTTAATCATTATCCAGGGAAAAAACATACTCACAAGTAGGATAATACATATACAGTACATAGCAATACAGGAAATGGATCGATAAAATGAATCTTCTCAAACAACTCTTGGAAGATTTATGGCCAGGGTCACAATCTACATTTTTCTCTATCATATTGCCTACTATTGCACTCCCACAACTGTGTAACTATGCTTCAAAACTTGTGGCTTTCCTAGCACATATGACAAAATGGATTGGTATCCACAAAAACTCATGCTAGAATACTTAAGAGGCTGTACAGACCAGCAGTAAGCACCAGCATTGGGGTGGCATGGGGGCGTGGCGTTTGGACAAAGCACACCCTGACATGATCCCAATGCCAGCGTCACACTGTCCGCCTGATCTAATGTTGGGCGGTGTTGTGGTGCTCCTTTGTCATAGCATTCATACACCGCACCCCAAAAGAAATGTCAAAAAGTGCTGCCATGACAGCAAGGATGCCCTTTCTTCAGGCCAAAAAGCAGCAGCAATTTGCCACTTCTTTTTGGCCCGGAAAAACGTTAGATCAGGTCCGCAGCCTGCAGTTGCCACAGCCTCGATCTGGCACTCAAAGGGGCAGTGCAGAGATGCTCCTTTGGGGTGGTCTGCTTTGCCCCTTAGTCTTAAAGGTGCTACTAGATTCCTTTTTCACTCCTTTTTCCTTTTTATGAAATCCAGGAAATTTTTGCACTTGGGGTCCTAGCTTATTGAATCACAATACAAGGGAGCAGGAGCACACTCCTCTCTTTATTTGAGCAGGTCAACCATTTAGGCATGGATTCATGATAGCCAAGTCCAAGATGGTAATTCATTGTACCACACAAGTCAGAGAAAATAAGATTAGTTCTTGACTTATGCATCCTGGTTTGTCTGTATGTAACAAACCATAATGCATGGTTTGGATGTTACAGTAAATGTACCCGAAAAATGGAGTTGAATGTGACATCTGAACCTGGGCTTATTATAAACCTAGGATGATAAACTATTCACCCCTGTATTTTGTTCCTGAACCATCTGAACAACATCCACCCCAACATCCAATTCACTATGGAAAAAGAAAAGGAAGGAACACTGCCATCCTTGGATGTCATAGTCATCCGCAAACCGAACCAACATTTGGGTCACACAGTATACAGAAAATCCACACATACAGACCGATATCTGCACAAGAACTCCAACCATCACCCAGGACAAAAAAGAAGCACAATCAAAACACTGGTAGACCGAGCAAAACGCACCTGCGAACCCCACTTCTTGGAAGATGAACTGAAGCATCTAGACTGGGCCCTACAGGACAATGGTTATTCCAGCTCAGACATCAAAAGGGCTGCCAGGCCCAGGAAAACCCAGAGCAGTTAAGACAAGCAGCCACCCAAAGGGAAGATATTTTTACCATATATCAACGGAGTCACAGACAGAATAGCCAAAGTGGTGAGGAAGCACTACCATGTCAGGATGCACAGGGAAGCCAGTGAAATCCACAAACACCTGAACAATTTCAACAGGAAAGAGGAATCCCTTAAAGTAAACAAGGTTTGGCTACCAGTCCTGAAAGATAGCAAGATAAAGACTCAACAAATGCAAATGAGACATCTCCCAGGGTCAGGGGTTTCCCAGCAGACAATGAGCACTAATCAAGCAGACATTAATCCTCTTGTGCAGACGACCATCACACCCTGAGGACTGCCATTAGCAATAAACAATATACATGCAAATCATTCCTGCCTTTCCAGGTAACACAACATATATACAGTGGTACCTCGGGATACGAAATACCCAGGTTACGAAATTTTCGGGATACGAAAAAATCCCATAGGAAATCATTGTTCCGGGTTACGAATGTTTTTTCGGGATACGAAGAAAATTTTTGGTGCTTTTTCCGGCTTTTTCGCACGAAACGCGGCTTTTCCCCATTAGCGCCTATGGCAA